>NW_027257633.1:0-105205 GCF_043159975.1 Macaca nemestrina
CAGGAAGACCAGTGTCCTTCAGGGGCCTCACCTCTGTCCTTTCGCAGCCTCTGGGAACCACCACTCTGCTCTCTACTGACACAAACGCCCCTCCCAAGGTACAACACCAGGAAGATCATCATTCAAAACTGAGGAACGTGGCAGAACAAAGCTGTCAGGAGATTTTAATCACCAACACCACTTGTTACATGACCCAAAGATGATTAAAATCCCAGGCCCTTCAAGACTGA
This sequence comes from Macaca nemestrina, assembly GCF_043159975.1. NCBI lineage: Eukaryota > Metazoa > Chordata > Mammalia > Primates > Cercopithecidae > Macaca > Macaca nemestrina. Next base: position 231 of record NW_027257633.1, read on the forward strand.
ATGCTATCTATACTTAAATGCATTTCATCACCATATTGGGGGGTTATTCCTTTGTTTTGCTGCAAATATATCCAACTGCTGTAAAAGGAAAAGGCAATTTGTTAACGAAGCTTCTTGGAGTGTCTCAACAGGCCTCGAGGTAGGATAAAAGGCAGGACTTCCTGGCAGAAACGCTCAGCTCTGAGGTCAGGTGGAGTTCTTGAGCACCAACCAAGGCAAAATAAGGTCGAAGACCACACCACACTTTCCTCAATCACATCTTCATTCCACCTTTCCTTCTATTTCTCACGACTTCACTGGGAGAAATTGTGCTAAAAGGAAATGGAAACACACACATACATAGGAGACCCTACAGATGCTGAGAATGGGTGCAGCCATCACAGTCCGAATGTCCTTTCAGGGCCATCTGACCTGGCTGGGATCCAAGTATCCGAGGGCAGGATTGTATGTCAGACCCGTGAAGCCAAGATTACAGCCACTGAACGGCAGTTTTCCATCCCACGGAAACCGGCCTTGCTAGGGGCTTCCTCGGGGACCACCGACCTCAAGCCACCACCCGTCAACTACTTCAACTAACCTACATCATGGCACAGGCCTCCCTAGGCAGACCAGCCCTGCCCAAGTCCTGCTTCATGGCAAACCCTCCAGACAAACGTCCTTGGCCTCTTCCGGGAGGCTGTGCTCGGAAGGTGCCCTCATTTACTTCTGTGGCTCTGAGACATTTAACTAGAGCCCAACACATTTCTTCCTGTTCACATAGTATTGAGTTAAAAGATTTTTATGAGTAAACTTTCACCGGGAAAAATACCATTTCAGGAGCCCCAGTGACCACAATGAAAATGTTTTTACCTTCCCTTACGTGACATCGGCAACGCCAGGTCCAGGAAACGTTCTGGATCTCAGATAATGGCAAATCCACTCATAGTAAGTCTTGGTCTTGTTTCACAAGCTATCAAATGCTGCCCAGAAGCAGGAAAAACCCCACAACGTGGCAGGGAGGGGCGACCAGCGTGAGTTCTAAGGCCAGACCACCCGGGTCTGCCGACAGCGTGGTGAGGGGCAAACAGTGCAGGGTCTAAGGCCAGACCGCCCGAGTCCCGCTAACAGTGTGGCTTCAGGAGTTTCCTAAACCCTCTGCTCTCCAAGTTTCATGTCAGAAAAATGCAGTGATAACCGTGTCCACCTCGTTTAAATATGTGTATATATACACACACATATATATATATACTCCAAACCTACAGCCCTATAAAGGTCATTAATCCTAGTTATCCTCAAGGCATTGAGCGATCAATAATGAGCCATCCCCCTGGCTGCTGACCTGCCTCAGCCCCACCCTCCGGAAACCCCGCATCCACACCAGCCACACAGGATGAGGCCAGGGAAGGAGCAGGACTGTGTCTTGGGAACTTAAACTCTGGAAGCTGAGTTAAATCAGTGCCGCTCAAATCTTGTCACCAACTATCTTGTTAAATTGGGAGATTCCATCTCTGGGGATCTTGAAGGAACCTGAGGTTCTACATTGAGTGAGATGAGCACTCGTGCTGCAATGAGACGGCAGGGAAAGCAACCGAATCTGGGGTCGCAGCTGCCTGAGGCTTGGGTCCCACCGGGAAAGTGGCACCAGGGCCCTCAGGACTGTGGCGGAGTTCCCAGGAGGCAAGTCCCGGTGCAGAGACTCATGGATCCAAAGATTGCTCCAGGGCCAGGAGGGGCTGCTGCGCTGACAGCCACGAGGCAGGCAGCCTTCGAGCTCCTCCAGCTGCCATCCTGCAGGCAGGGAGGACAGTGCCCAGACCACCCTGGGGCTCCCCCCAGCCTGCCAGGCTGGTACTCTTACTCCAGCCACTGACAAGAGTCCCCATGTTGCAAGCTAGGTTGAAACAGTGCCTCAGGCCTCGGGGCACATGCACCCCCCTGCAGGGCTGGGATGGCTATTCCCACACATCCCCAACTCACAGCAAAACTTAAAAATGAAAGTTGGAAGATACAGCCAGGAAACCAATGCTCAAGAAGCAACTCCAGGGTGACTCTTCCTAGAGCTATTGCTATTGAACATCTTTAAAAACATTTCCAGGGTGACTTCCTAGAGCAATTGCTGTTGAAAATCTTTAAAATTCTTCATTTCAAAATTAGCTTTTATTACACTGTCTTCCCTATTCTACCAAGACTCTAGAAAACAAAACCATTACAATTTCCAATTCTATCTTATAGCAAGTTAGAAATACACGTTTCCTCAAAGGATTCTACATGTTTCCTTGGCAATATCCTTTCCACACCCCGTACTACTGCCCACAACAGAGAAGGCTTTTCCAACTCAACCCAACCCAACCCAACCCAACCCAACCCAACCCAACCCAACCCAACCCAAGGGCCCTGAGACAGGTCCCTAACGAATCGTCTACAAACTCTTGAAACAGGCTTGCCCTGACAAATCATCTGCAAACTCCATCTTCCATTAAAAACAGTACCGAAAATGAGCATATTACCACTTTTTAAAAATTACTGTAAAGTGGACAGTGTTCAGTTCTGTGAATTTCGGCACAATATTCCCATAATCATCATCACACAAGCAGAACAGTTCAACAGCCCCAAACCCACTCACGGGGCCTCATAAGCATACCCTCCCATTCTCAGCAACCACCCTTTCCGTGTCCTCCCATGACTCGGGTCTATCTTTTGCGAGCGTTGTGGCAAAACACTCGCAAAATCACAATTTCCTGGGCATCGTGCTTGGAGGTGCACCCAGGGTGTCCTGTGATCAACAGCCAGGCCTCGGGGCTGCTGGGTATTTATTATTCCACATATGGCTGTGGCACATTGTAACCTGTTTTGGACAACCATAGACAGCGCTATTAACATCTGGGCACAGTTTTTCTTAAACATCAGATTCTGTTTCTCTAGGGTAAATACCCAGGATTGGGGTCACTGGGACCCACGTTTGTGTGAGTTCAGTTTTGTAAGAAACCGCCAAGCTGTCTGCACCGTGCTGAACCCCAGCATCGCACAGGAGTCCCGACTGCCCGTCCTCACCAGCACCTGGGGCTGTTGGAAGACCATAGTCAGGCGGCTCCAGCAGGGGTGTGAACAAATTCACTGCGGCTTCGGTGCACATCTCGGTGCAACCAGTCACGCTGAAGGTCATTTCAGATGCTTTCGGGCCATCCTCCCGTCCTTCTCAGCGAAGCATCTCTTCAGGTCTCTTCCGCTTTTAAGTCAGGTGGTTTGTTCTCTGTCATGAGCCGTGGGAGTCCTGTGCATTCTGGATACGAGTCCTTTGCCGGCTGCATGGTTCGTAGACATCTTCTCCCCATCTATCGAAAATGTGTCTCTTCAATTCCCTAGGGGTGTCTTTTATATTAGAAGTTTAATTTTGATGAGTCTTACCTACTTGTTTTCTTCCTTGATTATGGATCATGGTATGGCTAAGAGCTCTCACCCTAGGTCTCCACAATTTCCCTTTCTTTTGTAGTTTGGTATTTTACATTCAGGCCTATGGTCCACCTTAATTTTCATACAGGAATTTCTCCCTGTTTTCACTCTTTTGCATACAGCTGTCCCATAATTCCAGCACCATTTGTTGAAAAGACTCAAATTCCACTGAACTGCTTTTGTGTCTTTGGATCTGTTCTGGACTCCACTCTGTCAGCTGACCCGTGTGTCCATCCTGAGCATAATTTATGACTTTAGTGGCTGTCTCTGTGAAAAAAAGTAACTCTGTCTGGAAGCAAAAACTACATTAGAAGTGCTCTAAATAAGATTCTTCCTGTTGTCAGGAGAGCAAAGCCACTGCCCTAAGCAGAAGTGAGGCCTCAACAGCTCCCAGGCACAACCTTAACACACAATGGGGAAGGGAATTCATTTCAAGGGCCACAACGTGAGACCAGCATAGCCATGAAAACTGCAATCATTTCACAACAGAATGAAATTCATAAAGAATTGCTGAGAAGCGTGTGATAAGTTACATAAATCACTGTTCCTTAAATTCTGACGGTTGACTAGAACAGAAATAGCTTCACGGTACAGTTCAAACAGAAAAAGCTAGGTAGGGGTGGTTTCCACACCACACAGGGCCTGCAGGAAAGGGACACTCTTCCTCTAAATGGAGATCCCGGGAGTGATGTGATAAACCATGGTGAGAGTCACAGAACTGTGCAAGCCGGAGTCGCGGCCTTTGCCCCACCACGGAGCCTGTGTCCATGAACGACGAGGCTCAAATGTCAGGCTAGGGCAACCGAGGCAGTTATCAGGGGACAAGAAAACGAGCGCACGGTGGAGGCAAAGGTCTGATATCGCGCGGCAACTTCGAGTCCAGTGGGACAAACTGACTCAAAATACAGGTTTCAAACATCACCACAGAGAGCTATTCCTGGGCTCTGGAAAGGCTAAGTGACTAATGCCCACACTGAGCATCTGCTCCCAGAGACGACCCTGGTGACCTAAGGGCCAGCTGCTCCGAACCCGCCCCGAACCTCAGTGAGGAACTTTGTTGGTATCTTGCAGCACATTGACATGTTCCCTTAAAATCTGGTATTTCATCAACAATGCAGGCGCCAGCTTGGACTCATACACATTTCGATTAAACAAGATAATTTACACCCTGACCGTGCCAGGTAAGAGGTTTACTACAATCTTTAAACAGAGCCAGAGGCTACAGTCTGCTCCTACACAACACCATGTCTCTACAAGTTCGATGAGTTTTTACTTTCCATGTCTTCACTTGCCTAGTGCTAGAAAGCAGATTAAAAACAGAAGGAACCCAGAAACACTATTGAATGAGACTCAAATATCTTGCAGTCATCATCGAGATGAGATGTTTATTAAACAGAAATGTTCTCCCCTGTAGAAAGCAGCACATATCAACACGCACCGATAACTGTCGCCAGCATTCCAGATCATCTTCCCTTCCATGGCCACAGTGCAGGGCAATGGACCACGCACACCTGCAGACCCACGGAAAGCGGGGTGACACGGCCGATTCTTGTAGCGAGCAGGCCAGGGTGCACTCAAAGAGCATCTCTTTCCAGAGGTCTGCCATGGAAAGTTACACATTTATTCCACGAGTTAATGGCACTGCACCGAACATTTCTGTAAGAGTCTCTAAGCAAGTATTTCCTTCTGCCTACAATGGCCCGACACAAACTGAAAAAGCTCTTGGAACTGCCAAAGACTTCAGTATCCCCTTAACTATTGTCATGCACATCCATGTGAAGAGACCACCAAACAGGCTTTGTGAGCGCAACATGGCTGTTCATTTCACCAGGGTGCAGGCGGGCTGAGTCCAAAGAGTCAGCGAAGGGAGCTAAGTGTGGGGCCGTTTTATAGGATTTGGTTAGGTAAAGGAATATTAGTCAAAGGGGGCTTGTTCTCTGGCGGGCAGGAGTGGGGGTCACAAGGTGCTCAGTGGGGGAGCTTTTTGAGCCAGGATGATCCTGGAAAAGGAATTTCACACACACAAAAAATCATCGCTTAAGGCAAGGACTGGCCATTTTGACTTATTTCTGGTAGAATGTTATCAGTTAAGTCCAGGCAGGGCATTTGCACTTTTGTGATTCTTCAGTTACTTCAGGCCATCTGGGCGTATATACGTGCAAGTCACAGGGGACGCGGTGGCTTGGCTTGGGCTCAGACGCCTGACAACTATAGTCTTTACTTTTAAGGTGTGGGGTAAGATCATATAATCCCCAACTAGGCTCCTGATGCTGTGTGTGGCATCCAGCAACAGCACGTTCCATTCCTGGATTACATTTGACTCAAGAGTCCACAGTGAGAACGATTTCTGGTGAATGAAACACCAGGCAGGAGGGTGATTCCGCTGGGCAGCTCTTCACACACAGCCCAGGAGCTGAGGGGAGAGGAACAGGCCCACGCGCGTCCACCGTGCTCACGCCCCCTTCGACTACCCCCCACTCCTAGAGGCCCGGACCCAAGGGAAATCTGACCTGAAAATGGGCAAACCCTCACTTTGGCAGAGAGACAGGGACTCGGGGCCACAACTTGACCTCAGAGCAACACAAGTGCAGACACAGCACCCCAGGACACCCTCCCCACCCAAATTCAAGGAGGAAAACCAACGCCCCGCCCCCTTGCGGAAACCCCCGGCTGCTGGAGCAGACGCCTGCCGGCGTGTGCAGCCTCTCCCGTCCCACGTTCCTGGCTCAACACCTGTGCCTCAGCCCTGGCACTGCTCGCCACACCCACAGGTGTGCCAGGAGGGGCAGGTCCTAAGGTCTCCACTGCACCAAAGTCTGCAAGGCAAAGGGGCCGCTCCCTCCAGCAGGAGTCCAGAAGCACACACTGCACCAGCGTCAAGGCGTGAGAATTCTCCCCTCGGTCTCCGAGTCTCCAGTCTGTTGCCCGCCACGGTTTTCTGCCAACGGCGAGGCCCAAGCTGGGCGGCACATTTGGTTCTCACCATTTCCCTTGTCAAATCAATACTGCAAACATATCCAATTCATCCTGTCACTAAAAATGAAATAATCCGCCGTCTCCATCACAGATGATGCAATCAGGTTTTCATTACCGGGTTTTTGTTTTGTTTAGTTTTTTGGTTTTTTTCTATTTTGAGATGGAGTTTCTGCTCTGTCGCCCAGGGTGGAGTGCAGTGGTGCGATCTTGGCTCCCTGCAACCTCTGCCTCCCGGGTACAAGTGATTCTCCTGCCTCAGCCTCCCAAGTAGCTGGGATTACAGGTGCCTGCCACCATGCCCGGCTAATTTTCATCTTTTCAGTACAGACGGGGTTTCACCATGTTCACCAGTCTGGTCTCGAACTCCTAACCTCAGGGGATCCACCTGCCTCCTTCTCTCAAAGTGCTGGAATTACAGGCATAAGCCACCACTCCCGACCATTACTGGTGTAATTTCTAAGCCACTCTCTCACACCCACTCCCTTTTTTTTTTTTTTTTTTTTTTTTAAGAACCAGCTTTATGCCTATATTTTTTCCAAGAGAACCAGTTACCCCATTTCAAGTACAAATAAGACACGGTGTTTAAAAACCAAAAATGCCCATTTGCACAGAAGTCTCCAAATACCCAGTCGATTTAAGCCTTGAGAATAAGATCAAGCTGTTGGCTGAATACAACTTCCCTTTCCATCTGTCTGCCTGTGAGTTAGACACAAGGATGAAGCCACGAGCTAGGGACATAAAGGCAGGAACCAAGGTAGCGGAGACTCCAAATAAAAGCTGGAAGACCAACACAAATGCACCACACCCTGTACACCCTCCTCTCCTTCCTTTTCAGAATTTCCAGAGGATGAAACAGGGACCTTCTCAGACGTCCCACGATGCAGGCGGCCAGAGGGGAAGGCGGCGGCAGCCTGAATGAGGCGACCGGGAAATCACATTCCACAAACAGAAATTCTCCATGTGCTTTACATCCTCTGTCTCTGAAGAACTATGTCAGGCTAACAGTCGCTAGAAAACCGCATTCAAGTGTCATTTCCCATTTCAAGCAAAGAAAACAGTGGTGGGGCATGAGGGAAAAACATAGCCATGTGTTCTGGGCTATTAAATAAGGTTTTTTCTGTTATAAACGTATAATTTTACATTCTCAGATTTCTGTATAATTGATATGCTTCCTAATTAGCAGACATAGTAATAAAAAGTGAATTCCAAGTGTAAGATCGGAGGAACCGTTCACATGGCTTCAGGTTCTGCTACTGTGTTTCAACTTAAGAAAATGGTTCTGTGTGTTGGTAACAAGGCCTGAGAGTCTGTGTGAGAGTCTGTGTGGCTGTAATCAGGGTTCGTGTTGGCTCCCTAGCAGAGGATGTTACACTGTTACATTATCTTCTACAAAAAATCCTGAAAAAATGAAGGCTGAATAGACATACACACCCACCCAAAATAATCCAAATGTCCACCGATATGAAAAACAGATGAATTACGGCTTCCATCGTGGAATATTCTTCAGCAGTGAAAACAAACTATAGCCACAGGTGCCAACTAGGATAAAGACAACCTTTTAAACACGCTTAAAGTGAACTGACTAGGCAGAATTCCTTGATTACAGGCATCTGCTCCAAAAGGGTACTGTTCTGAATCCTGTGATGTAGAATGATAGTTAGCAACCCTGTTTCGGGGCACATCTAGAAAAAAGCAAAATAATGACTACACAATTTTAAATTCTTTGTAAATTATAACTATTACTATGAAAATTCTAAAAATGTGAAAATCTTCCCAACTGTTATTGGACACGCTTCAAAATAAATACCCTGGCATTGCTTGCCACACCCACAGTTGTGCCAAAATAAATGAAAATATAGCCCAAGGTAGTAGAACTGAAACCTGAAGATGTACGAGCCGTCCCTGTCTCGCTATCTATACATCGGGTAGAAATTTAAGAGCAGGTAGTGACACTGCAATGCAAGGCTCAAACCAACTGGGTATTTGGAAACTTCTATGCAAAGTGGCATTTTCGGTTTTTAAACACGGTGTTATTTGTACTTCAAACAGGTAACTGTTTGGTTCCCTTGGAAAAAATATAGCCATAAACCTGGTTTTTTTAAAAAAATACGGGAGTGGGTATGAGAGAGAGTAGCTTAGAAATTTTAAAAGTATCAGCAGGGAGCAGTGGCTCATGCCTGTCATCCCAGCACTTTGAGAGGTAGGCCCAAGGGGCCTTTGAGGACACCGGTCTCCTCTGCTGCCTGCCTGCTGGACTGACCCCCCAGGACATTCACTGGGTTTCCACCCCTGTCTCATTCAACATCCCAAGGGTGGTCTTCATCCTCGTCTGGGGCTCAGCTCTGCCCCAATTTCCTAAATCTCTGCCTTCAGAGCCTGAAAACACCCACGCCCAGGGTCACCCTAAGTCCACGTTTACCCCAGAGAGTCCCAATTTTATGTTTTCCAGGCATCGCCTTAGTGATAATTTATCCTGTAAATTCCAACTTGCCTTCACACCTCACCCCTGCTGTCTCCCAGCAGAACCCACTCAGATGCACATGCCCCAGACCCACACCCAGGTCTGTACATGCTGCCCTGCTCTACCCATGTGGGGACCACCTCTCTTTCTTGAGGAATCAGCTGGCGATCATCTCCTTGTGGAGGGCTGCCCTGACTTCCAACTCTCTCCAGCAAAGGCAGAAGCCATCCTCGGTACTTCCCCAAAACTCAGGCCAAGTATGAAGATGGCGCAGATGCTAGCTGTGCCTGGGATGCCATGGGCAGGGTCCCCAGATGCTCTGCACATGGCCCGGGGCACCCCCTGAACACAGCAAGTGCTGAAGAAACAAAACTGACGTGCACTGACCTCTGATAGGGCCTCCTTCACCATCCACATCTGTCTCCCCTCTGGACAGTAAAATCCACAGGACACAGAGGGCTTGTCTCACTCATCTTCAAACTCCCAGGGTCACCCTGGTAGGTAAAGGGGACTCAAATGTCTTCTGAAGGAAGCGACTGGTTAGCTGCCAAGTTAAAGGGCCTCTGAAATTCAGAGCTCTGCATAGCAGTCCAGCACACTTTATTATGAATGACTCCAACCACAGCAGAAGTGGCCGTGGAACCAGTGCTAACCAATTCAGGGTTTGTTCACTGTTTCTCAGTTCATTATCACAACGCATTCTCACAGAGCAGCTGCGCACAGATCCTCAGACATCTACACAGAGTGGGACGATGGCGCCAAGTCACGTCAACGTCCTGTTGCAGACTGGGAGACAGCAGTCAGACACGGACCCAGGTAGAGCACAGACCTCGCGTTAAATCGGCTCCGTGTAAACAGCACTCCCTGCCAGGCCCTTTCCTATCTGCACAGCTTCTACAAATTCAACTCTCGCACCTGACACCTAAGAATACTGCACACCCCCATGTGAATCCCCTACTCACCTCCCAAAATGACCCGGCATGGCCGAGTACAAAAACTTTCAACATAAGGGAACTGGAGGGCATGTGGGGCTTTCTCGAGTCCCTGCTGCCTCCTGATGGGAGGGCCCAATGCTTCACACTCCTAGTGAAGGGCGGGTCTCTTCGGCCCCCAGGCTTTGACCTGGAGCTTAAATCAGCATTAACTAATTTCACCTTCCAGGACCAACTTCAAAGGCCTGCAAAGCCAGAGAAGGGAGAGGAGATGGAACACGCCCTCACCTCAGATCTGCTGCAAGCACACACTTCTCAGATGCGTCCCAAGGTGCACAGCGTGTCCGATGCCTGTTTCACATCCACCGACCTGCAGGTCTTCTATGTGGCATCAGCCTCCTGGGCACTGGGAACAAGAGGTATAATGGCAAGTCCCTTCTGCAGCAAAGCTGAGGCAAAGGGACCCAACACATTGGAACTGACCTTTTTCTGACAGTATCAAAACAGAAGGAAAATACTGTACAGTCAACTCCCCCTCACGCAGGTTTATTTACCTGTGACTCAGAGGCCATGACAGAGAACTTCAGGTTCTTACCGATTCCTATTTTCCCCATCCAGGAAGCCTTTGTTTTTAATATCGTACGAACTTGCCATTTTGTAGGCCAAAAACAGCAAATATTGGCAGTTTCCTACAGTTCAACTGAATAAAATATGATCATGGCCTTTTGTGAAACCATGAAGAAAAGGTGGATATCTCAATATGTGTTTCCAGACTGGCTTTGTTCCTGAAGCGGTAACTCTGTTCACTCAGGATATTAGACACTGAAGAATAAACATCAATATCCCACCAAGAAAACCAAAGGAATGAAATAATTTTGCATCCACCTTGGAACCTTTTTAGGACAAGGCAGGACACAAACTTCTAAAAAGCTGCAATTGTCCCTCTGTATACACAGGGACATGGATTCCAGAACACGCCCCGAGTTTACCCAAATCTACGTATCCACAGGACCCCACGGCCACCCTATGGAACCACATGTAGGAAACGTCGGCCCTCCACAAAGCCAGGTTTTTTCAGTAAGGGTTTGGTTGGAAAAAAAATTAACATAAGTGATCCTTCGAAGCTCAAAACCCATGTTGTTCAGGGTCAGCTGCATTTATTACTTGTGTCATATCTGAGGCCTGAAAGCCATCATTCTCGATACCTTAATGTGACGGTTAACAAACTAACTGTTCCGATTAGAAAGAGGAAAAAGCTTATTTTTAAGCTGACAATGAGAGTGGATGCGGCTACGGTGAACGGAGAACAGACCTAAGCAAGCACCAAGGCTGGGGTGACTGCCTGTGCTCAGACCCACCAGGGCCTGTTCTTCCATCTCCCTCTGCTGAAAGGGATAACCTCCTTCTCCCCCACGACTAAAGGGCCTTTTTAAAATATTCACACGAGAAGTGCTATGAAAAGCTGAAAGGTCACAGATAACATTTTTAAAAATAAACATTAACGTAAGCATTTAATTTTCGTATAAGGAGTAAGGAAAGGATCCAGTTTCAGCTTTCTACTTATGGCTAGCCAATTTTCCCAGCACCATTTATTAAATAGGGAATCCTTTCCCCATTTCTTGTTTCTCTCAGGTTTGTCAAAGATCAGATGGCTGTAGATGTGTGGTATTATTTCTGAGGACTCTGTTCTGTTCCATTGGTCTATATCTCTGTTTTGGTACCAGTACCATGCTGTTTTGGTTACTGTAGCCTTGTAGTAGAGTTTGAAGTCAGGTAGCGTGATGCCTCCAGCTTTGTTCTTTTGACTTAGGATTGTCTTGGAGATGCGGGCTCTTTTTTGGTTCCACATGAACTTTAAAGCAGTTTTTTCATACGAAAATTAATTCAAGATGGATTAGAGACTTAAATGTTAGACCTAGTACCATAAAAATCCTAGAGGAAAACCTAGGTAGTACCATTCAGGACATAGGCATGGGCAAAGATTTCATGTCTAAAACACCAAAAGCAACGGCAGCAAAAGCCAAAATTGACAAATGGGATCTCATTAAACTAAAGAGCTTCTGCACAGCAAAAGAAACTACCATCAGAGTGAACAGGCAACCTACAGAATGGGAGAAAATTTTTGCAATCTACTCATCTGACAAAGGGCTAATATCCAGAACCTACAAAGAACTCAAACAAATTTACAAGAAAAAAACAAACAACCCCATCAAAAAGTGGGCAAAGGATATGAACAGACATTTCTCAAAAGAAGACATTCATACAGCCAACAGACACATGAAAAAATGCTCATCATCACTGGCCATCAGAGAAATGCAAATCAAAACCACAATGAGATACCATCTCACACCAGTTAGAATGGCGATCATTAAAAAGTCAGGAAACAACAGGTGCTGGAGAGGATGTGGAGAAATAGGAACACTTTTATACTGTTGGTGGGATTGTAAACCAGTTCAACCATTATGGAAAACAGTATGGCGATTCCTCAAGGATCTAGAACTAGATGTACCATATGACCCAGCCATCCCATTACTGGGTATATACCCAAAGGATTATAAATTATGCTGCTATAAAGACACATGCACACGTATGTTTATTGCGGCACTATTCACAATAGCAAAGACTTGGAATCAACCCAAATGTCCATCAGTGACAGACTGGATTAAGAAAATGTGGCACATATACACCATGGAATACTATGCAGCCATCAAAAAGGATGAGTTTGTGTCCTTTGTAGGGACATGGATGCAGCTGGAAACCATCCTTCTTAGCAAACTATCACAAGAAGAGAAAACCAAACACCGCATGTTCTCACTCATAGGTGGGAACTGAACAATGAGATCACTTGGACTCGGGAAGGGGAACATCACACACCGGGGCCTATCATGGGGAGGGGGGAGGGGGGAGGGATTGCATTGGGAGTTATACCCGATGTAAATGACGAGTTGATGGGTGCTGACGAGTTGATGGGTGCAGCACACCAACAAGGCACAAGTATACATATGTAACAAACCTGCACGTTATGCACATGTACCTTAGAACTTAAAGTATAATAATAATAAATTAAAAAAAAAAAAACGTAAGCATTTAACAAGCCCATTACGATTTAAAGGAAAAAAAAAAAAACGGTATTAAGTTCCTGGGTGCAGGGGCTCATGGCCGTAATCCCAGCACTTTGGGTGGCCGAGGTGGGTGCATCACCTGAGGTCAAGAGTTTAAGACCAGCCTGGCCAACATGGTGAAACCCCTTCTCTAACGAAAATACGAAAATTAGCCAGGCATGGTGGCGGAAGCCTGTAGCCCCAGTTACTTGGGAGGCTGAGGGAGGAGAATCACTTGAACCCGGGAGGGAGAGTTTGCAATGAGCCAAGATCGTGCCATTGCACGTCAGCCTGGGCGTTGAGTGTGAAACTCCATCCCAAAAAGAAAAAAAAATATAAAGTTTTCCTTCCAATGAACCTATCATTCAGCCACCGAGGTATCCTATAGCTACTTATTCAGCCATGAGATACACCACAGGCGATATAGGCGAAGAGGACACAGTTCTTCCCTTCAAGAAGGCTGCACCCTCAACAGAAGGGAGGCACATACTCCGAATGGAATCGGCATAGGAAACAGATGCTGCTGCAGGTTGAACTGGCTGCACAGAGCACCCACTCAGGTGTCTGAGAAACAAGGAGCCGCTGGTGCCATCACCTTCCATACCTGAGCTGGGACAGTGGGGAGCCTCTCATCACCAGGGACAAAGAGCCCCAGAACCACACAACGAGCTTACAAACTCACCAAGGTGATGACTGAGCAATGTGTGTGGAGTGATGCGAACACGCAGATGTCAGGGCCACGCGCGGCATTGGTTTTGTGCATCAACCTGAGCATGCCCGGGGTGCCCAGATGGCTGGTTCTGCATTATTTCTGTGTGAGATGCATGTTTGTCTCTGGACTGAGTGGAGACCCATCCTCGCCGGTGTGGGGGGCACCACCCTATCCCCCCAGGGCCCGAGTAAAACAGCAAGGCGGGGAAAACTGGGTTCACTCCACCTCTCTGGCTGATGGGCCAGTGACATCTGTCTTCTGCAGCCCGTGCTCCTGGGTCTCAGCTCCTCAGACCCTGGTCGGATCTGCAACCTCCGCTTCTCAAGTCTTCAAGCCACACCCTCTCAGGACTATAGCTTGCAGGCTGTGGGTCCTGGGGCTTCTTGGACTCTGTAGCCCCTGCAGCAGGCCTCGCCCTGGAGACACACGCACACCTGGCTGGCTGTCTCTCTGGAAGCCCTGACTAAAAGTCGCCCCTAAAAGTGGTCTTCAGGGTTTCTTTCTAGCCCTAAGATCCCAGCGCCCCTCCTACAATTCTAGGCGGAAAGGTGAACGGAGACCAATGGACAGAGGTGTGTGCGAGGACACGCCAGGCAGCAGCACTGGGCAGGAGGGCACTAACGCTCACTAAGCAAAGAATCAAGGCTGCTTGCCACAAAAATGAGAGCAGTAAAGATTTCTTCAAACAGAAATGAGTTTGTTTCATGATTTGCTCTTAATACATAAGAAAGCATAAAAGTAGGCCTATTAACAATTACGTAAGTCTTTACAGGCCCTTGAACTACTTCTGTCCCTTTGTGTTTTTATAGAAAATAAGCCTGAGGTTAAAGAGAATAACGTCACTGGCCACAGCTGGGGCCACGCGAGGACACAGCTTATACCCCTGAGGTCCCTGGGTGCCCCATATCCTTCCCTTGCTATTTATGGAAATATGGGAGAAACCAGGAGGTCTGAGCGTGGACATGGCCGTGCTCCCAGGGGCCGAGGAAAGCACCCATCTGTCCAGTCTTCCCTCCACCCCGCGGTTTCCTCTTACTCAGACTCTTGGGCTGACGTGGCTCATGCACTCAGCAGCGCCATCATTAAACGTTTAGCTTTGCATCACGAGGGCCTCCTCTGGCCTCCTCTGACCACTCCTCAACCTGCAGTCAGCACTAGTCTGCAGGACACGCGTGGACAAAGTTGATGGATCACGGCCCCCAACGAGGAAGGTGCCAGGCAAGGAGTCGGAGAGCCGGGGATGGAGCAGCCCTCACCCAGGGAGGCGAAGGCCAACAGCGGCCACCACCGAGGGCCTCCCTTCCCACCCTGAGGGCAGCTCACCCAGGGAAGCGAAGGCCGACACCGGCCACCACTGATGGCCTCGAGGGCTCTCCCCACCCAGAAGGCAGCTGCGATCACATTTCCCATAGCACCAAGAGACCCCTGTATTGAGCACAAACCTTTCCAACCTTCGAATCAATAAGGAATCACAACACAGACATTCCCTCAATCCAAATGGCCAGCCCACAAAACAGACACGCAATTATACACATTTCTTGTGGGAAAATCAGTCAGTCCCTGGGGCCTCGCGCCAGGGGTGGGGGAGCATCATGGGGAGACGCCCCAGCCCCAGCCTGGTTCCTCCCTCTACAGCTCCTTTTCCCTCCTCTTCCCCCCACCCCTTCCCACCCCCTCCTAGCCTCAGAGGCTCCTTCCTCAAATTCTTTCCCCTTGATGAAGTCATTCATGCCCAAAATACAAGGCAAAGTCATGGGGGCTCAAGAGAAAATCCATACCGTGGCTCGCGTTTTAGATTCTCTTAAGTTTGAGAATAACCAAGCAAGAATCTTTGGCATGTGAATGTGGTCTGAAGGCATCTGAGCACAATGCCCGGCACTGGCCCGGAGTGGATCATGGGTGTCTCGGACATCTTCGCAACTCTACACCAATTATTTTGAAACACACCAGCAGAATAGAACCATGTGAATAGCTGCTTCTTAGTTAAAAGTAGGAAGAGACTCCAAAAGCTGCCCTCAAGGAACATCCTTCCCACCAGGAGTTTTCTGCATCGGGCCCTTCAGGCACAGGCAAGGCCCCCGGGCCCAACTCCCTCATCCCTGCGTCACAAAGCAGCAAAGACGGTGGGGAATAAAGCAAATGAAGGAGTCAGTCCCGCCCAAAACGGGCTCCAGAAGCCACAGCCACTCTCCCAGTGTGGGAGCCAAGTTCAGAGACCTGGAAACACCAGCGTTCCCAGGGAGGAGGGCAGAACAATGCCATTTCCCTCTAGTTTAGGGAGACACCACCCCACGTCCTCTAGCCTTGATAGAAGAGAGACTTCACATAAATGATTTCAATGACTCCACCACACACAGAAAGTGGGCTAGGGGCTAACACACCCATATAAATGCCTGGCAAAAACACATTAAATGAACACACAGATAAGCAAGGTTCTCCTGTTATCCACCAAATATTCAGAAACAAATCCAGTAAGCAATCTCTTTGCAATCAAAAGACCAATTCAGAGGTGCAGATTAAAAATAAACATACAACTGAACCCTTAATACACCAAGAACCAATTTCCACGGAAGTGTTATCACATCACCACCTCCCAGCTGAAGGAAGCAGCACTGGCCACTGACCAGCTGTCCACTCATGGGTCAGTGAACGAAAGACAGTGCTGTCCAGGACAACGATGAGATGTTAACCTGAAAAGGGCAAAATTGCAGAGGCTGGAGGGACCTCCCAGGTAACCTGGCCCCCTCAGTGGACAGAGGACCCCCGTGGGGCCACAGAGCCCAGAGCTCCAGTGTGTTCGGGGAAAGCACTCAACTGCAAACCTGATGACGTCCGAATGCCTTCTGCCCTTCTGCGTCTCTGCCCCACTAACAGGGAATCCGTGAATGCTAAGGAAATGTAACTCATTTTACAATATATGTAGATTTTTAGCAAATTAAAGATAAACAGTGACAAACTTTGAGAATTAACCAAAATATAGTTCAGTGAATGCCCAAACTCATAGCTAGTCTCCAAGAGGTGATAAGCTGTGTGTGGTGGTTAACGCCTGTAAATCCCAGCAGTTGGGGAGGCTGAGGCAGGAGAATCACTTGAGCCTAGAAGGTTGGGGTTGCAGAGAGCTGTCATTGTACTACTGCACCCAGCCTGAGAAACCGAGTGAGACTGTCAAAAACAAACAAACAAAAACAAATTAAAGGAGTTCAAATGAACTCGCCCATACCCTTTAAATTTTCATTTGGGTACATGGGATGATCTAGTTCCTTTTTCCCTTGCAATACATGAATAATCTAATAATTAAATATAATCTAACAATTATATGGGAAAATTTAATTATTTTCCCATTTCATTATTCCCTATCTCAGGGAAAAAGTTAAAAGTATTCCCTATTTCAGGGAAAAAGCTAAAAATCATTTTAAACCTTCCTTCCACAAAACAGTATACTCAGTCATCTCTATCTGCTTTATCATGTGGAATTCAGCTTCACATGCTTACAATGCAGTTTTTGTTAAACAGCGTTTCTGTAGACAGGCAAGAGAAAGAAACACTTGGTCTATGTAGAAGCAGCAGAAGACACGTTTTAACAGAAAAGGGAGAAGATACCACCGTGTGAATCTGGAAATTCTGTCCTCATCTTGTCCACACACACAGAAAACACCCAAGCACGTGCCTAGTGTCCAACAAGAGCACAGAAAGGATAGGGATCCCTCCAGTTGTTTAATGACCAGCCCCACTTGTCACCGCCACATAACAAAATCCGCACGGCAACTTCAGCACGTTTCTTTCACGATTCCACGGAAATCAGGCTGAAGAACATACAGATGTTTTGCCCACATTTAAAAATCCAAGTGTGGGACTCAGAAATAAAACAAATTATGGGTTCACTTCACTTTTCCAAATTTTTACTTGGAGAAATCTATAAAGATCTTGTCAGTTACATCCTTAAGGTTTTCAATAATTTTTCAATGCCAAGATCGGGCAAGACTTGTAAAGAGGTACACACATACGGCCCAGCGCGGTGGCTCACACCTATGATCCCAGCACTTTGGGAGGCCGAAGTGGACAGATCAAGAGATCAGGAAACCGAGACCATCCTGGCTAACACGGTGAAACCCCGTCTCTACTAAAAATACAAACAATTAGCCAGGCGTGGTGGCGGGTGCCTGTAGTCCCAGCTACTTGGGAGGCTGAGGCTGGAGAATTGCATGAACCCGGGAGGCAGAGCTTGCAGTGAGCTGAGATTGCACCACCGCACTCCAGCCTGGGTGACAGAGGGAAACTGTCTCAAAAAAAACAAAGGAGGTACACACATTCATGCCACATTCTTCTCTCAAAGAGACAGGCCCTTTCTTAAGATTCCAGAAGTAAATGTGGTTGTCACCCTGCTTTTGAGAGGATGGGCTGTGTTTTTTTTTTCTTTTTTTTTCTTGAGACAGAGTCTCACTCTGTCGCCCAGGCTGGAGTGCAGTGGCCGGATCTCAGCTCACTGCAAGCTCCGCCTCCCGGGCTTACGCCATTCTCCTGCCTCAGCCTCCCGAGTAGCTGGGACTACAGGCGCCCGCCACCTCGCCCGGCTAAACAGACTTTCCTCCATGCACCAAGGATGCACCATGGGGGCAGTGCTGCCCCCGCCTCCCCAGTCTCTGCTCAGGGTGGGGCAAGGGGAGCTCCGTTGTCTCCCGTATACACCGTCAACAGGCCAGGTGCTCAGAAGGAGGCTTCCAGGACTCGCTGTAGGCATTCGTCAGCAGGGCAGGCAGTGCCTCGTGCTGGTGGGCATCCAGCAGTAAGGGAGTCTTGCACTTCACTCCCTGGGCCCAGCCCCTGAAAGAGGGGAAAGAGACACCTGTATCGTAACTCATGTGTATTTATAGACACACAGAGACTCTGCAGTGCAAGGTGCAGAACTAGAAGGAATCATGGAAATAAGAGGGAAGACATTTGGTGACGACTGGCAGAGCCACCTCAAGCCTCAGCACTTCCTGCCGGAGCCCTCACTGACCAGACTCCTCCAGGGTCACTGCCACTGCCTTGCCCAGCTCATGACAGGGCAGACAGTGACAGAGCCTCAGAACAACCTCCCACTCTTTCCTCACCAGCCCAGGGTACGAGCTGTTCATGAGTGTCCCAAAGCCTGAATGCGGGGACACAGAGGTGACTGAGCAGAAAGGGGGACAGCCACAATGGCCGCGGCTGTGCAGACATTGCGGGGCACCCCAGCAGCCCTTTCCGTCTTAAAGAGGACGGCCACGGGTGTGCGGATGCTCCCGCGTGACCCAGCCGTCCTTTCCATCTTATAGGGGAATGGCCACGGGTGTGCAGATATTCCCAGGTGCTCCAGAGACCTTTTCACCTTAAGGAGATTTTCACAGTCTCATATCAGTCTCCAAACTATTCAGTGAGGTTGGAGGAGTATCACTGTGGACCAACACTGATTGGCACCAAGTAAGGGCAATTTTATAACCATGTCTCAACCATGAAACAATCAGGTCTTTGGCCATCTGGTCTAAGCTTTTTCTGTAACAAAGTTGGATAATTAAGTTGAACTTTGGTTTTCCAAAGCTTGTTACAGAAACCACATCTTCCTAGGTGTGGCTCTGTGGTGTCACGAGGGCTCTGGCGTGCTCTGAAATGAATTTGCCACTTCAGCCTACACTCTACTCCCTTGTTTGGTTAAAGAAACCCAAAAAGCAGAATTTGTTTTGGCCAATCGCGTGCTGACCCAACTGCAGAGGTTTTAATTAGAGTACTTTCATTGCATCATAGAAAGCAAAGTCATATAGATCAACTCATTTTTACCACTCCAAAGGTTTAGTAAATCTCCAGATAATCAGGCAAACATTTTAAGAAGCTAAATTAAGGTTTACAATACTCAAAATTTAAAACTACATCCATGCTTCAAAAAACCACCATTCCCATTTTAGATGGCCAAATGCATATGAGAAAGAAAGAAACGTGCTGAGCGCATTTTTTGGGTAATCTTATGGAGAAACTGCCACTTTAAAAATGGCTCTAGTCCCTGGCTCCAGATGGGTGTGGTGGGTTGCCTCACTCAATTTCAACTCCACCTGAAGCTGGGACACTAGAAATCCATTCCCACACTCCAGGGCACCAGAATTCCCACTTCTGGAAACAGCCAGGAATGCAGACCTGTAGCAGAGAATTCTTTCCTGCCCACCCTAACTGTCCTCTGTGGAAGGCGACAGTCAAAGACAAGTCCATCCCCCTAGGCGCAAATGCACCACGAAGAACCATTTCAAGGTGGGAAGTGATTGATCAGTGGGAACAGGCAGTTTAGCTAATCACTTATAAGGCAGAGAAGGGGGGTTTGAAGGCCTGTACCTGGTCTTGTCCTCGGTAAATGGTCATCCCACCAGTCAGCCTAAGCCACATGGGAACGGGCTTCTTGAAGTAAAAGTGGGGGCGCAGTTGTGGGGAAGGGGAATGTCTTAACCATCACTGTTTTGAAGGATCACAGGGCTCAGGCAATGTTCAGTATTATCACACACCAAGGTTTTTACAGTCTGAAGAAAACTACAGTCCTAAGGTGTCAGTTCTCAAAGTCCTTAAGTTCCTCCTGCTAAGATTCCCAGAGGGTCTCCACTTCTTGCACCGAACCCCAACTTGCACAGGCACCTGCGTCCTTCTCCTGCAGCAAATGCAGATAAGAAGCTGTGGCTCTGCTGCAGTAATGATGCCATGCAGCCCTAACACCCCAGCAGAGCAATGGCTCTGGCCTGAATGTCCCCAAAACCTCATGCTGAAACCATCTCCGAAGGGATACATTAAGAGGTGTGGCCTTTGGGAGGTCCTGCTCTCAGGACCAGGGTTGGTGTCCTTCTTGGGAGGCCTGGAGGAGCCCTCCTGCTCCTCCACCACGTGAGTTCTGACGAGATGACCGCTGCCACGCAAGACCCGGCGAGATGCTGCCGTCTGTGAGCCACAGGCCCTGGGGCACCAGATGTGCAGGTGCCTTGACCTTGGACTGCCTTGACCTTGGACTTTCCAGCTTCCAGAGCTGTGAGCAATAAATGTCTCTTTACAAATCACCCAATCGACAGCAGCCGGACAGAGACAGTAATGTCACAACATGAGTCACTTTCTCAGTGGGCCAGAGGACTCCCCATGAGCCACCACTGTAAAGCAAGAACTCCCTGGAGGATGGAAAGGGGTTCACAAGGAATTCTACCCAGCACCAGGGTGTCTGTCCTTTCTTGCAGGAAGACAGCTGAGCCATGGCAGGAAACTACAGGGTGGGTGGGGCTGGACAGTAATGTGTCACCTGCTCATCTAAGCCTCAGTCTCCTGCCTCTCATCACGACAGTGGGGGTAACACCCCCCTCACCTGAGCTGTTGGGGGAGGTAAGAGTGCTGGGTGATTAACAATTGTTAGTTCCACGGAAATAAGGCAAAGAATCTGCCCCATGTCTTATAAAACCAAATCAGCCCAGGAATTCCACATCACTACTAATTTGCATGGGAAAATACCAGATTCTCCTAAGTTCTGGCATGTCATTTGTATTAATAAAGTTTGCAGAGTTTTCACATACTAAGTATATAAAACAGGAAAATAAATCATGCAATTTGGAGGCTGAAGCAGGAGACTCACTTGAGCACAGGCGGCGGAGTTTGCAGTGAGCCGAGGCCTCGCCACTGTACTCCAGTCTGGGTGATAGAACGAGACGCCATCTCAAAAAATAAAAAAAAAAAAAAGATTTTGCTTCTTCATACTAGTAAAGTGGGCAGACTCTACATGCCAACTCTTATTCAAAGGTCGCCTAACACTGACTCAGGAACTCTGGCCCTGATGTGCTTGGAGTTTTAATCCTAACAGTGTTAAAGACCACTCCCCCAGGAGCTCTGAACAAGTACTCCAGGTATACGCTGAACAAGACCACACACTCTGACCGAAATCTAACTTCCCAGACCCAAACTACAGAACCACAGAAGACACTGCTTCTGTCCAACTTTTTGTTCTGCCATCGTTTGTGTCCATTATTTCCTACAAACCATCTCATTAGAATTTAGGGCACACAAAAGGCCAATACAACAGGGTTACTTTTCAAAGGTTTGGAGGTGAAGAACAGATACAATGCAGTAGCTTCCTATTGCTGCTGCAACAAATTACCACAAATGCAAACCTCCTCTCAGCCCTGGGAGTCAGGAGTCCCAGGGCTGAAGTCAAGGGCTCAGTAGCTTGTATTCCTGCCTGGAGTCTCCCAATTCATAGAAGCCACCATGCAGCTTGGCTCACAGCCCCACACCCCTCCTACCACTGCCCCGGCCTCAGTCCTGCACCTCTCCGGACCCTGCCCCTGCCCCACACTTGCCCTCACCCCCACAGCCCTCTGGCCTCTATCTCGTCCTCAGGTCTCCTCCTCTGAGGCAGACCCTCGTACTGCCTTCTCAAAAGGCACATGTGAAGACACTGGACCCGCCTGGACAACCCAGGGTCCTCCGCCATCTCACTGTCCGTTACACTCACATCTGCAAAGCCTCTTTTGCCATGGAAACTTCATTATACTAACAATCATTTAACAAGTCCATTATAATGATGTGAAAATTGGCATTGTTTTCCTCCTAATGAACAGATCAGTCACCCATGTAACCTATAAATATTTGACTATTAAATATACAATACTGTAGGAGACAGAGATGAGGAAGACGGTTCCTCCCTGAAAGACGACTGGACCCTAGACGGAGGGATAAACATTCTGAACAGAATCAACATAACTCAACATTTGAGTCGGAGAGGTCAAGCAATAAGACGTTCAAAAAAGCAACCAGAAAGTATGTACTGTGCCTGTAGTTCACATCTGCGCCTGGCGTCATGAGCACGAGCATGCGGACACGCACTCAGGGCCCAAGTGTAAGACCAAATATAAGGAGCTTTCCACTGTAGTATTTAACTAGATCTTATTACAAAATAGCCTCCTGATTTTTATCCAAAAAGTTCTCTGTAATTAAGGAAATTAATTTTCCCCTAAAAGGCATTTCTCTAGCTATCATTCCATATAAACTAAATGGGCATATTAAAGAAAAAAGACAAATGTTTGACTTCGGGGGTTTGCCTACGACTTGAATAAGCATGATTTTCTTCTGGCCAAGCAGGGAGCAGCTGGACCAGACTGGAGGGAAGGAAGAACAAATTTCCACTCTGACCTCAGTTGGGCACCAGAGTCTTCCCTGTCAGAATGTGGGTGTGGTGCTTCCCACACACCAGCCTCTGACGAAACTCAGCCCAAGGGTGTGGGAAAAGGCTGTCTACTTCTGAAAAATCTACAAAGTGCAGACACATCAAAAGCTTCAGAAGACTGTAAAGGGCCAAGGAGACCACTGCACCCTTGGAGTTTACAGAAAATGGTCAGCCTCACACGTGCCTGAGGTCCAGGGTCAGCTCCCGGCTGCCGCGACGCCGTGAACGCAGCCCTGGCTTCCCCTCTGATGCAGAGAGCTGGTCACTCTGCCGGCAGCACTCAGAGCTCAGAACATTCTAGAGGAAAGCAACGTGTCCCTTTTAAAATGGGGAACCGGGGCAGCACAACTGAAGCTCTACGACTGTCTCAACTACTGGGTTTCGGGGTAGCATTAGGAAATCGTGAGAATCCAAATCTCAATTTCATACAGATTCCAGATTCACTGCAGGTTCCAGAATTTCCTGAGACATTCTTCCAATTTATCACTCAGGATTCCCTTGCCAAAGCTAATAAAGTCTACATTCCTTACGGAAAACCCACCATAAGCACCACCACAAATAAGATCAACTGACTGACGCCCGCCCTTCGCACCAAACATAGAAACTGTTACTCACACAAGACTGTGCTGGAGGCAGCTCTCAGCTGAAGCCGAATCCGTGAGACTTCATTATCCCCCATCTTGGATCGAGTGTGAAGACTGTCAGCAAACCAGGGCCCCAGTGTAAAGCAGAGAACAGATCCTCTGATGCCTGCCTGAACATTTCCTTCCCACCTCTGTCTTGGATATTGAACACCCTCAGAGCTCCTGAGTCACCCACATTTGCAGGTCATTTATCCAGCCACCAGGATAACACAATTATGCGATAAAAATGCCTTCTCAGGGCTTTGTCGTACTCAACAAAGAAGCTCAGAAGGCTAGGTAAGCGCAAGAAAGGGGGAAGCGTCCTCCAAACAGACAAAAACCAAGGAAAACCGTGCAGAGACTCGAGAGAGAGAGAGCAGAAACACAGCCCGCTGTAGCCTTTCAGGTCCTGCTGGCCGCAGCCCTGCGTTAGGTGGCACCATTTCCACAGATGCATCCTGCTGGGCCCACTTGAAAGGTCCCGCTTGCGAGACACTCACCCCCACTTCCAGCTCCTGCAAGACCCGCTGCAGCCCCACTCCATCCCGGGGGCCGACTGTGCAAGTCTTCCCGGCGAGACCCCTCAGAGCCTACTCAGTGTCTGAGACTGGGAAGCACCAAGGATCCAGAAAGGCACAATCCCGTTCTCCTCGTGCTGCTTTCTGGGTTCCAAGTTGTCTAACGAGTCCTGCATAAACCCCGGGCTGGGGAGCCAGCCAGGGCCCAGCAGCACCCAGCTCATGCGCTCCACTCACCCCACAGAGGACCACGGAGGCCCCAGCACGCTCTGTCCGCGGGGCAAGACACCAGAAACAGCCACAGTTCAGGGTTCTGACACCCGCCCCGCTGCCGTCATTACCTCCTGGGATCTGAATTCTCATTGGTTGCAAAGGTGATCCCACAGCTCCGCTGCCTTAATTACCTGCTGGGATCTGAAATTGTATTGGTTGGAAAGGGGATCTCATTGCTCAAGCACTCCCTGCTGCCTCCTTGCAAACAACATAAAAAATCCAAAACCCCTCGTAAAGAACGTTTACTATAACCTCAAAACAAGACACATCCCGAGACCAAGGAAGATACACACGCACATCTGACACCCGGTGGACGTCAGTGACCGACGCCACGGCTTCCGTGTGGCGTGTGAAGCAGGAGGCCTGTCACGGTGACTCAGGCTGGGGTCTGAATGGGGGTCTTCCAAGCAACTAGGCAACCAGGACGCACACCCCAAAACCCAAGTCCCCGCACTCATGTACCTGGCAGAAATGCTGCGTGGCCATCGACACCAGTTGTGAACCAAGACCGATCTGTGTCCTGTGGCCCTCACAACGTCCGTACATGCCTGGGCCCAGCAGAGGCCCGCACGGCACCCTGCTCGCCTCCAGTGGGGCTCTCTCCTGCCAAAGGGGATGGCCCTGAAGTCCGTTGAGATTTCCAAAGCTCTACAAAGTCGTGCTTCCTCCTGCTTGTTCAGAAGGCCTAAAGCCCTGAAGACACCAGTGAGAATTGACCTAGCCTCTTAAGGCAGCTCAAATACCTAAACACAGGAACGCTGGACCTCTCTGCCCTCGAGAGCAGCCGATAACACACTGGGCTAAGCAGAAGGTACAGATGTCACATTCAGAAGCCAGTGGCGCTCAAGATTGCATTCCAGGAGCCGCCCATGTGAGTCCCTCCAAGGCTTCCAAGTCCCACTTGATTGTTTTCATCGTATCTCTATAACATCAGAGACACTATATCTCACGGTATCTATGAGATCGTCTCCACTTTTATGAGCACATATGCTCCCTGACTTACCATGGGATGAAACTGTTCCAATAAACCCAGCGTAAGCTGAAAATATCCTAAATAGAAAGTGCATTTGACATCATAGTTTCAACTTACAACGGGTTCATCCAGAGGCAGCCCATCTTGGGCCAAACAATGCACTGAGTGTGACTAGTTCACACCATCACAAGGTTGAAAAAAAAAATCAGATATGTAACAATTGGGAGCCAGGGACCCTCTGTATTGGGGCTCCTGTCTTCAGAGACAACAGAAACCTCTTCTTAGACAAGAATCACAATTTATAATCCTCAAAATGTTAAACTTAGTTTAACAATCTAGACGTTCAAACAAAGCCAAAGTAGGCCCACAAGGCCGTTTGTGCCCTTCACTAAGACGCACGACTCTGTAATAACCCTCACCACAGCCCCTCAGGGTGGGTCCCAGAGGCAGTTGAGGCTTGTGGCTACGGACACTAACGAAACCAAAATCAGAGTACGCAGGTGCAGTCAAGTCATATGACTTCTCCACTAGCATATGCACAAATGTTCATCAGCAAATCTCATCTTCGCTTTACCTCCCTCCCATGACCTAAAAAGGAGTTCACCACACACACCCATACACACACACACCACTTCAAAAACAAAATTAGTACTTGCATTCAATTCTGGGCATTCGGAATAGACCTAATGGGTGATTAAATCTCTCCTCCAACCCATTGCTTAGTCTTCTTAGAGGATGAAGGATTTTGCATAACACAAGTCAACATATAAAACATCTGCTATAGAAACAGACTTTCAAGTGGTCCTCATTAGAGTGATTCAACTAATATACAAAGGACCCAACACACAGCACAGTGTATATTAGAAGAATGATTAATTTGTTCCCCTAAAAATCCTAATATCTACACAGAAAAAATACCCAATACACATTTTATCATTCTTTACCAGTATAGTCATACAAAGGAGTATCACAAAAGCAAAAGAACAGATTTGGTTTGACTCACAGTTCTAAGTTTAATATAAAATTGCTAAAACCACCAAGACAAACATGACTATGAAATATTTAACGATCTTCACCTAAATTCAAGTCACCTTTCAACCACCAATACCTCTGCTCTCCTTACGGGAACTTTCCAAAAGTAAATTCTGGAATTAACAGGACAAAATTTTCTGGTGATAGAAATTAGGAAGAAATTGGTTGAAGGCCGTTCCTTGGCTGTCAAACTTTTTCTCAATAATATTTTGTAAAATAAAAGCCTCAAACAGATCTTTACATTAACTTACAATCTATCAAGCAATACTGGAGCAAGCTTTAAATATTAGCCACATTCTGTCAGGGCTGACTAACATTAAATCAGTATCAGTCTCATGTCTTGTAGGATCCACAGCTCATCTTCTTAAAACCACTTAAGATTTCATAATTAACTCAATTAAACAATGTAAGTCATCTCCTTGATCTTTGACATGAAGGGGTAATTTTCCCCCAAAATAGTACCTCTTTCCTTGACATGATTTAATCTGTGGTTAGAGTATTTAACAGGATTTCTTTCCTTCTTAGAAAATAAAATATACACCTTTCCAATATGAAAAACTCTAACTGATGATGCCATAGCTTACCCAGGTCAAAAGCATTTTTTTTTTTTAAGTTAAAAAAAGAACCTAACTGCATCTTTGGACCTTATGTGACGTAGTGTCCAGGGTCACTGGGACCTCTACTTGGCCAGTGTAGCTGGGTACCAATTAAAGACAGAAACCCAAGCATTCACTCAAAGCCCCTTCCCAGCTGTTCATCCTAGTGGAAGAAGCCATGAGTACAAACGAATGCGGCATTCTACGGAGGGCTTTGGGGATAGGCTGCTTGAGAACATCAAAGTGGCTCACGTCCCCCGAGTATAAAGCCAGTGACTGCTCTCAGCTTCCATCCACAGTAGCCAAGGTCTAGAATCACCTGAGTGCCCGTCAACAGGGGATGAAGGGAACGTGGCCCGAACACACACAGGAGCAATACTCCACCACACAGCGGAGAGCCCTGTCATCCGCGGCAGCATGGATGGAGTTGGAGGACATTACGTTAAGCAAACGAGTCAAGCAAGGAAACGGCGCATGTTCTCACTCATAAGCAGGAGCTGAGAGCAGATCTCATGGAGGCCAAAAGTAGGTGGTCAACAGGGCCCAGCAGAGCCCACTCATAAGTAGGATGGGCAGAGGCTGGTAATGTGCACAAACACACAGCCTAATGGGAACACGAGACCTACTATTGATAAATCAGCAGGGGGATGGCAGTGGGTCATCTACTGTGTATTTCAAAACAGCTAGGAGAGAATAACTTAACATAACCAGCACAAGGAAAAGAAACTAAAGTGAAAGACATCCCAAGTACACAGATTTCGTCAATATAGGGGTGAATCAAGGTATCACATGCACTCTGAAAATATGTACGTATATTATGTATCAACAGAAACAAAAACCAATGACAGAACCATTTGCGAAGCACGTGCAGGAGAAGAATGGGAAGCCTGACATGGTGTGGCTGTGTGTCCCCACCCAAATCTCATGCTGAACTCTAACCCTATGTTGGAGGTGAGCCCTGGTGGGAGGTGATTGACTCATGGGGGTGGTTTCTAATGGTTTAGCATAATCCCCCAAGTGCTGTCCTCATGATCGTTCTCCTGAGATCTGGTTGTTTGGAGGTGCATGGCACCTTCCCCTTCACTCTCTCTCCCCTTCCAGCCATGTGAAGACATGCCGGCCTCCCCTTCACCTTCCACTCTGACTGTAAGTTTCCCCAGATGTAGAAGCCTGTACAACCCACAGAACTGTATGCCGATTAAACATTTTTTTCCTTATTACCCAGCCTCAGATAGTTCTTTATAGCAGTGGAACAACAGTACAGCCCTCAGGACCAGCAATGTTTTCCTTCTACCCAGCGGCCAACAAGGTCCTACACCGTAGCTGGTTTTCCAAAGCTTTGCCAGAATGCTGAAGCTGTTTTGGGGATACTAACTTTCCCCATCTCTGGCAAACCAGATGGGGCATCCTATTTGGCTCTTACCACCTTTCTCAGAGAAACCCCACCTCTGAAACAGCCTCCACCAGGGGCCTCCTTCAGCAGCAACAAAGCTGAGTGTTCCTTGCACTTCCCTTCTTCTGAACAAGTAAACATCTTAAGCTTGTTTTTCCATCTTCCCAGCTCATTGAAAAAAAATCTTATGCTTTCTATTTTCCTGACACACACACATGGAAGAGAAGTGCCGTGAGGGCAGGGGCTCTTGTTTTCCCGGATCTGAGCCTGGCCCTCAAACACTAGCCGAATACTAACACGATATCCAGAGGCAGAAATGCAAATATCCATATGACTTCAAATACCCTAAGGACCTAACAGGCCGAGTGGCCCATGTAACTATGGTGTGCTGGGCCATTCAACTGGTGTCCAAATCCCTGTCCAATTGAGCTCTTTAATTTCGAGACTTTTCAGACAGCTGTTGTTTTGTTGTTGTTGTTGTTCTGTTTTGTTTTTATTAAAGGGATATGTTACAATTATAATCAAGAATATCCCAGGCCGAGTGTGGTGGCTCTTGCCTGTAATCCCAGCACTTTGGGAGGCCAAGGTGAGCGAATCACCTGAGGTCAGGAGTTCAAGACCAGCCTGGCCAACATGTTGAAACCCCGTCTCTACTAATACAAAAATGAACCAGCCATGGTGGCAGGCACTTATAATCCCAGCTACTCAGGAGGCTGAGGCAGGAGAATGGCGTGAACCAAGAGGTGAGGCTGCAGTGAGCCAAGATCGTGCCACTGCATTCCAGCCTGGGCAACGCAGCAAGACTGTCTCAAAAAAATAAAAATAAACCAATACTCCCAGTTAGTTCTTCACCAATGTCAGATACCTCAGTTTAAAGAAAAATATGAAAGCATGTTTTTATATTTCAGTGTTGAATTTAACCATATCTTTTAACCATACCTTTTAAGAAGATATGAAGATAGAACTTCCTCAAGGATTGGGGGAGAGAAAAGCAGTTAAGAAAATCTTAAAACCTCAGGAGAAAAACAAGTATGGGTTAAGACCTCAAGGCAAAACTTTTTCTTTGCACTTTGATTTCAAAAGAACAGAGATGCCCAAATTATGAACTCTCCCATCTGCATTTTATATTCGTCTGTGTCCTTTGAAAGGCTGGAGATGGGATCCCAGGTTCCAAAGTGCCTGGCCGTGGCTCACATCAGGCGGCATCTTTCACAGCCGTTTACTCCCCTGACTCTGCCTAGAGAGGTCTGTGGCCCAATTTACAAAAAAAAGGTCCTAATTTACTCACGTTCATCACTTTGAGCAGAGTCTCAAGAAATGAGGCAAATATTGACACTCCACAGAAGCAAGTACTCTCTTCCTAAAAGTCAAGTGTCAGGTTCCCATGAGCCAGGCAGCTTGCGTACAGAAAGCACTGGCTGACTTGCTGGTTTAATGTTAAATGCATTTAAAATGTTAAGTGATCAAACCCCCCTCCCAGTGGGTGTGCGCGTTGAGCTGGCTGCAGTAGTGATGCAGACCACGTTCTTTCCTTTGGTTTTGCTTCAAGCAGAGCACCCCACACCCAGGAAGAGGCCGAAGGATGGCATCGAGGTCTAGGACAGATTTAAGGAGAGCTGCAGGCTGACTGCCTCATCTGCAAATAGTCTCTCATTTCAGAGAAAATCACTGAACAGAGTTCATAACACGTGAATTTTTAAAATTCATATTTCTACTTTCATCCCATTAGAACTTTTGAACCTCCACCTCCCACCTAGAGAACGTCAGCTCAAGCCGATCACAGCGCAGTGCGATTTTCTATAAATAATGTGCACGCCTGCATCTGAGCTGAGATGTGAATGTCTGGAATGTGCCTGCCAGGCCCAGGAGGAACTGCAGCAAGTGTGGGGACACAAGCCGCTAAGGAATCTGATTTGGAGGGAACTGGAGGCAACTAAAACTAGGTCCACTGGTTTTTCTTGGTAAGGTTTGACCAGGCAAACTGTTATCACTGTTGCTAATTTATGGTAATTGGCATGGGGACTTAACAGTAAGTAATTAGAGCAATTACAGAATTTGCTACTCAATTACAATGGCACAGATTCCTGAGAATGGAAGATCTGTTGCCCAGGAATAGAGTTCAAGAGGTCCTCCCCATGCTCCGAGGAACATGGCATTTCCACGCACCTCTGCTTTGGTCCCTGGCCACCACCATCCTGATCTCGGCCGTCTGATGGCATCAGTCCCCAAAGCTGGAAACACCTGACACCTCTTGTCACCCTCCCATCTGCCCTGCCTTCCTCCAGTCCGGGATATTCAGGGATGCCCACATACAGGACCAGGAAACCAGGGTTATCCCAAACCAGTGCCTGCATTCAAAGTCCTCCACGGCAGCACAATCACCAATGGCCAATACTCCCAGAACCTTCCACCTCAAAACGGGAGCACATCTGGATTCAAGCTGACAATGCTGCATTCTCTTTGCCATGTACACATGGAGGCATGTCAGGTTCCACCTAAAGGTATCAGGTTCCACGCTGCTCAGGAGCCCAAACCTAGTCACTCTGCATGATCTCAATTCACCATCCACAGAGAAGCCTGCAGTTTTCCTCTGGTGCACGGTGTGGATGGTGGATGGTGGATGCATTTCCCCTGAAGACTCGGAAACAGAAGCCTGGCCAAGGAGGCCAGTCACCCCAGCCCCTGCAAGGCCCGGACGTGACCCTCTGCTGTCTGCACACAGTACCCAAGTCTAGCAGTGCTGGCTCTGTGGTGGGATCCATCTGGGCCTGCAGAGGACCCGGGGCACAGGAACCGTGCAGCCTGGCTGCAGCCGGAGGCCTAAGGGATCCCCACGAGGCTCTCCAGCCTAGGTGCCCTCACCACAGGCAGAGCCATGCAAGAGAGTTGCCTGCTGAACTGGAAACGCCCCAATCTGCTCAGCCAACACAGAAAGACAACAGCCACCTACAGCTGCTGAGCCCCGAAACGTGGCCACTGGGCCTGAAGGGTTGAATCTGGAATTTCATCTGTGAAGTTCTTTTCAAATGTGTTTAGCTATGTAATCAAATCTTTATTCTAATTCAATTTAAAGGAGCCTCTGGCTATGGGCTCCCTTCTCGGGCTTCACAGCTCCAGGGAGTAAGAATGGGAGAGAGAGAGGCCCAGAGCCTCTCTGCATTCTCCACGTTAATTCAACAAGTCATCATAAGGAAAGGCACTCCAGCAGGAGAGGTGTACACGGGAAGAACTGGGTTGGCCCTGACAAGCATGACCCCCATGGCATCACAGCTGCCTCAGGCAACAGGCAAAAGACAATGATGCCCACCTGGACAGGCCACCGGATGTGATGATGCACCCCCAAGCCCTAGTCCCACAGCAGCCAGAGACCACCCGCTGCTCATCCCGGGTGAAACAGGCAGAGCTACCCGAGCTATCAAAAGCAGGAAGAATTAAGGAAGCGATTCCCACGACACACGTGACACTCCTTGGAGACAGACACAGGCTTCGCTGTGAAAGTGCAGAGGACGGTGGAGTCCCTAGGCAGGCTGCTTCTTCCAACGATCAGGAAGAAACCAGATCCATTTCCTTGTAGGAGAATCATTTGTACCGTGATTAGACAGAAGACAGAAGGTGGCTGATGTTATCAAATCATCAAGCACCTCACGGCTGCTTCTCCAAGGAAGGCCTGGAAACTTGCAGCCACCCGCGTAGGGGCCGCAGTGTTTACAATGGAGATACGGGTGACCGAGGTCTGGCTTCCTCAGGGAAGCTACATTTGAACTTTCACCACTGAGGAATCGGTCATTTACAGTCACTCACCCTCAATGCAGAAGAGGGCTCAAGACACTGCACCAGACTTCAACACTCAGGGTTGGGGTTAGGGTCAGGGTCAAATTCACAAGTTTTACAAGATGTATTTCCTTGGGATGCCAGAAGAGATGCAGCTTCACACCCCCGACCTCCATGGTTTGCTTAGCCCCTTCACCAGTGGATCTCACCAACAGATGACACATCCACGCCTCATCCATGGCAGCACAGAAAACCACTTGGAAGACAGCCACTCCCACCAAGCTTCCTGACTTTGGTGTTTAAAATCTGCATCTCATACGTGAGATTACACTCCTCCGAACAACGACATTGCCACTGTCATTTCACCCAAAAGGGCTTTAGGAAGTGACACGCGGTCCAGACGCCAGAGGTCGCCGGCCGCCTTACTCTAGCCTAATTCCTTTGTGCCTGTATGGAGGCTTCACAGATACAGCCCATTAATGACTGTATGAGAAGCTCAGGGCATAGACGAACTCAGTGCTGAATTTTTTCCATTTATCACCCTTTGTTTTGTCCAGAAGACAGCTGAGAAAGGCGGGGGCAGATCATCTCCTCGAGTGTAATGACTCTAGCCACTTCTCTTCACCCCAGGTCACCACTCAGTCAACACCTTTTGAGAAACCAAAGCAATTCTGTTCCCTTCACTCTGGGTTCCAAGCACTAAATTCCTCCGTTTTATCAATTAGATTATCAAGCAGCCGTTTGTAATCTGGACTGCAATCTGATACGAAATTTAAAGCTAATTTAAGTTGCGGTAATAGCTCCTATTCACATTATAGATAAGGCATGAATGAAAACTTTAATCTGTTCATAGGACCAACTTTGTAAACAAACCAATTATTCAAGCAATGATTGTCTTCAGTTAGATGCAAATTACTTTGCTCATAAAAGATTTTCCAGTAGGAATTTTTAAATCCATGGTCTGTCTTTTCTGAGCCTGTCTCTGCACCTTCCCCTGAGTGCACAGCAGGACTTCTCAGGGCATCCCATCAGCAGACCCACTGAAGAGAATAAGCCCGCAGCCCGCAGCCCCCAGCCCAGGAATCAAGTCCGAGCCCCAGCAGCCCCTCGTCCAGCCGGGGCTTCCTCACCAGCACAGCACCCAGAGGTCTTCCAGGTTTAATGCCACGTGTGCGTGGAAAGTAGAGTGCTGGAAGGAACACAATAGACATTCAACAATGCAAATTCCCCCCTGGAACAGCCCAGCAATCCTCTACCTTCCCCAAAGTACCCATGCTAGGCAGGCGTAGAGTCCAATGGGGGTGCCTAGGAATCGGCATTTAACACTATTCTGATGAATAAAAGTTTGAGAGGTCGGTCAGCGAGAGGCTGTCGTGGCCTCCACTCATTTGCAGGCTCTGAAGAGACACAGATTCAGGTAACAGGCCAGACAGGACAGGACAAGGATGAGGAGGTGGAGGGCAAATTCCATGGACCACCATCCGCCCCGCCATCCCCACTGAGACTCCGTGATTTAAAGAGAGGCAAAGCCAGGGAGAAAAGATGCCCGCACCACACGAGCGACTGAGATTTCACCTAAAGCACGCAGCATGTGGCTGAGGGCCAAGGTTGGGCAAGCCAGGAGCACAGAACGGGGTTCACTGGCCCAGAGGTGTCTCCCACACCCACACCCCGTGCAGACCTCCCAAGCACTGCCTGTGTCTCCTGCCTGGTTTAGTTCCTCCCCGCCTTCTACTGTGTTGGTTTCTCAGCCGCCACCCACCACCACACAACCCTCTCTACAAGCTTGGTGGACTGAAAAGAGCGGGGGCGGGTAAGATCTGGGCTCTGGGGCCAACGTCCTGCCGGAGACATTAGTTCCAACCCACCTAGCTGTGATGTGAGCCCCCGAGATTTCTCAAATGTGAGATGGGAAGGTAACTGAACCCACTCACCAGGACGGCTGTGCAGACTGAGATTACATATAGCCACACCTCGGCATCCACCACACGTGGGACCCCAGTCGTGTTGCCCCTGATGGGAATCCCTCTATCTATGCCCCTTCTGCTACCAGAGCCAACTCCCAGCAGTAGCTGTGGAGGGTGCATCCTCCATTCCCACTCCACTCCCCTCCCATCGCTCCACGCCGTGCCCTGCCACGCAGCGGCCACCAGCAAATCCGGCCCCACTGGATAACCGACCACCAGCCCCCCCCTCACTTTGGGGCGTCTTCCACTTGCAGTTCTGAAGCAGGCCGAGAAACCGCCCTCAAGGGCAGTCACCTGTTCCTTATTGCATGTAATGACCTGCCACGCAGGACCACCAGCAAACCCAGCTCCACCATCCAGGCTCCTGTGGATTAACCGAACCCCCACCCCCCACCTTGGAGCGTCTTCCACTTGTGGTTCTGAAGGGGGCCGAGAAACCGCTCTCAAGGGCACTCACCTGTTTCTTATTGCATGTAATGACCTGCCAAGCAGGGCCACCGGCAAACCCAGCTTCACCGTCCAGGTTCTGGTGGGTAACTGCCCCCGTCCCCCGCTTCCTCCTGGGGTGTCTGGGAGGCTCAGAAACTGCCCTCCACGGACACTCACCTGTTCCTTATTGCACTAATACCTCATTTACAGAAATCCACTTTGACTTTCCAGCACTGCAGTTGTGACAATTTAGCAATCCTGCTTGCAAGCTACAAGAGCTTGAGGTCACGTCCACCTCACCAGTATCCCAGAGACCCAGCACTATCCCACTGTGTTTAAAATTCCAAAATACTCCTGCAAAATGCTACTGGCATTTGCTTTGCACATAAAATGCTAACAACCTTCAAGTGAAACAAATATCTTCAACAGTTTGGTACAATGACATGTGAGTTACACATCTGCCAAGTTGTAAAGCCTCATGCATTTATAACATTTTATGTACGGTCAAATGGTTCATTAATATAAATTATGAAAATCTCTAAGAAACAGGTTTCTTCTGGCATTAGATGACCAAAGGAAAACTGGGTTCTGGCTGGCTTGCGGGCCTGTAGAGGCAGACATATCTGCTGACACAACCAAGCTCCTTCCCACTGATGTGGCCTCATCCCAGGCCCCTCACCCGGATGCCTGCAGGCCCCTGGAGGAGCAAGCCTGACCTGTCCACATTTCTCAAATGCACAGCTGTTGCTCACACTGCAGATAGAGTTCAAGGCAAGAGCAGGCCACCATGCTAAAAATACCACGCAGCGTCCACGCCAGGTGACGGTGGTTTTCACTCCATCCCAAAGCCCCATGTATGAGTTTACAGCCATGATTACCACATGGATTTTTAGACCCTCAAGACATACTTTGTTTCCTTTTATGCAACAAAGTTAAAAGACTATCACTCAGATATAGGCTCTGAAACTGTGGAATAATTATTTGGGAACAGAGCCTCTGCCAGGTCAGGATTAGCACTTGGGACAACACCCCGTGACCTCGGTCCACACAAACCCATCCAGACCAGAAGCCTCCCGCACTGTCATTTCTGTGGATTTCTGTAAACGAGGTATTACTGCAATAAGGAATAGATGAGTGCCCTTGGAGGGCAGTTTCTGAGCCTCCCAACCACACGGCCATTTTCAGGCTGAAGCCGCACCACCTCCAGAAACACTGTCCCTCGCCGAGGTGTGCCTGGCTTCTCCCTTTTTCCAAAACTTAACAAAACCTGAAAAGGACAGGTCTGTGTAGAAAAACACAAACTACTTGCGATTCCTCTTCCCAGTTCACGCTGTAGGAAGCTCGTCTCGGCCCTCACCGTGTTCTGACTGTGGCTTGGTTCCCATAAGAAATAAAGTCAGAATTCTAGTCCCTGTCTCCTGGGCAGTGTGGCAGGCATACATACCTTCAGTTATATGAGGAAAGGCGTGGCGAGCCCCCTTCCTTCAGTAAAACTGCACAGTTCCCAGAACCCTGATGCCATCTCCCTCACACCACTGTGAACACCTGGACAGAGCACATTTCAATGCGTGCACATTTGTGGGCTAGTTTTCTATTTCTCCACTAAATCACCCCAAATTTAGCGCCCTAAACTCTGACTTATTTTCTCACATTTCTGGAAGCTGGAGTTCAAAACAGGTCCCACCATCTAACGTCGAAGTGGCGGCAGGGCTGGCTCTGGGGAAGCGACCGTCTCCTTGCCTCCCGCAGCCTCTAGAGGCTTCTGCATCCCCTGGTCCATATGGCACCCACTGTCTTCAGGACCCACAGCGGCTCTGACGGCCCCTCAACTGGAAGACGCAGAAACGTCAGGAGCCCGGGAACCTAGTGCTAAGGCCAAGCCTCCCCACCCTCCCAGCTCCTCACACACTCCCGTGTGAGCTAATATAGATTCCACTTTAACTAGTGTCACCTGTGTAAGGGGTAAGTGCCCAGCTGTGAACTGGTTAACCTCGCCCACACAAACCCCGAGAATAAACTCACAGGCCATGGACCACTCCACAAGCAATAAGCGACCACCTGCTCAGGGACCTCCATGCCCCAGCAGAGCCCTCCGGTACCTCCTTGTGAGCTCAGACTGGCAGCAGGGTTCTGCAGCGCCAGAGGGCCCTGGATAAAAAAGACAGCTCCCATATCGGGAGGCACCGCCCGCGGTTGGGTTCCCAGTACTTTAATAGCCCAGGTGGACAAGCCGGGGCGCATGCAACCCCATCACCAGAATAACGGCTGCACGTGGCGAGTGCACGGGTGGCCACCACTCAGCCCAGCTGGCCGCGCTAAGCACATCACCACCGTGACGCCCAATCAGATTGAGCTGCTGGAACAGTCCCAGCATCGGCCCCCAAGAACATTCTGGATCACAATTCAGAGTAGTGATTGCGATCAGGGCCACATGTGGCTGAATGTTTTTACAGGAGGACACCACAGCTGGACTGACGCCACAGCTGGATCTGGCTGGACTGAGAGCATTTCCCACTGGACATTCTTACAACACCATTTTATTTGCGCTTTATTAAACTTCTATGGCTTTTTTCTGCTTATCTACTTTATGGGAGTGTTTCTTGTTCTCCTGACTGCGGTGATACTTCAAGCTACAACTATCAATGTGTAAATTAGTTTGGAAGTCGCCTTATCATTAAACATTTCACAAGCAAGCAGTCAGAGGCACCTAACCCGGAGGCCTCTTTTCTTCTCTGAGCCAAAGCTACCTTGGACTCAAAGAAAATGGCACATGGAGGGGGGCTGGATCTCCAGCGCCCATTCCTAGGGAGCCTCCTGGGGAGCAGATATGGAGGGAGAAGCCCTGGGTTATGGCACTGTCGTACTAAAGAAAAGTCTATTTGGGTAATGTAAGCACCAGACTTAAGAGATTAAGCAAACCATGAAAAGAAACTACTAACCACAGCTTCTCCAAAACAGAGCTAAACTCCCTTTAGTTTGAATTGGAAAAGCAGAAGTGATGATCAGGATACAAAAAAAAAAAAAAAAAAAAGAAAGAAAAAAACAAAAAGAAATGACACAGTATCTGAACACAGGAGAATAATCAAGGGCCACTGTCTCTTCCTGTGTCAGTGGGAGCCTCGCATCTAAGCTGGATTTAGAAGGTTGCTACTTTGGACTGAAAGGTATCCCCAACTCTAGTTTGTAAGCAAGTGGAGCAGAATGCTTCAATTATTTCAAGGTTTAGCGGTAAAGCTCTGCAACTCTTACAACCATTTTAATTGGTGTGAATTTTAAAGTGACTCAATCTGTTGGCTGGAGTATCTAACGGCTTAACCACGGGGTCACGTTGGAAAATTTTTCCAATTGCTTTTGTTTTTCCTACTGAAGATGCATTTGAACGTTCTTGTAGTTTGCAGTTGGCTGGTTCTGATGTTTGGTCCTGAGGAAGCCCAAGTATCCGTAGAGGAAGAATCTGAAACCTCAAGCCACTCGAGTGCTGTCTGGACAGATGGAGACCCCAACCCGAGGGCCACTGACGGGCTCAGCATGGGCGCAGGGCCGCCCGATGCAACAGGCCACGTATTTGCCGGTTACAAAACATCATAAGCACACACCCCCAGGTGTGCACACACGCTCTGTACACATCTGTCCCTATCAACACCAGCACACACCCCCAGGTGTGCACACACGCTCTGTACACGCTCACGTCTGTCCATGCCAACGACAGCATACACCCCGAGGTGTGCACACACGCTCTGTACACATCTGTCCCTGCCAATGCCAGCACACATCCCCAAGGTGTGCACACACATTCCATACGCGCTCACATCTGTCCCTGCCAACGCCGGCATACACCGCCAGGGTGTGCACACACGCTCTGTACACACTCACATCCCTCCCTGCCAATATGAGCACACATTCCCAGGGGTGCACACAGGCTCTGCACATACTCATGTCTGTCCCTGCAGCCTGAGTCAAACAGTCACAGAGAGGCAGAGGAGGAGGAAGAAGGATGCGATGGGCACTAAGGTCCTGGGCCAGTTCCCCTCCCTACCTCGGGAGAGACCCCTCATGTGATCCTGCCATCACTCACCCTTCCGCCTCCATCCTCCATCCTCCCACAGGGATCAGGAGGATGCCCACTGCACAGAGCTGTGATGAGCATGAACAGAAGATGGCAGGAGCTCACGCCAAGGTGCTGAGCACGGGGCCTACGGAGTGCTTCTTTCTGCTGTGGCTGACATCATCAAACAGAGACTGACACAGCTTCTGCAGAGAATGCCACTTGCTAAGAAACTGAAACGTGTGACCTAGGAGCCTGTGAAGGTCTAAGAACAAACCAACAAACCAAACGGTTTTGTTTGTTTTTCAAACACCATAGCCTGTTTTTTCTTTTTTTTCATGCTCTACCTTGGGTATCATTTAGTTAAATTTCAAAGTAAGTCCAATAATTACACAAAATCACAGGACTGAGCATGGAGCATTGTTTCACTTCATGTCCTCCAGCCTTTAGGACACATTAAGGAAAGACATGATTCCAGGATTCCCATTAGAAAGGCTGCCCTGAGGCACCTGCTGGGGCAGCCAAATTGCAGCTGTTGATGCTGCCCCCAAGCTGCTTGGATGAAGCAGAAGATTCCGGAGATCTCCTCTCTTCTGCCCCTTGTCCAGGAGAGAAGGTGGGGGGAGAAAGGTGAGAGAAGATAGGAAGAAGGAGAGGGGAAGGAGGGAGAGAGGAGGGGAGAGGGAGGGAGAGAGGAGGGGGGAGGGAGGGATAGGGAGAGGGAGGGAGGAGGGGCATGTTCCATCCACCAAGGCAGCTACACTGCAGAGAGAATGGAGGGTGTGTTGCCTCTCAGGACAGCAAGTTCAAGCTGTTTATAATTGTTAGCATAAACAGTGACCAGCTGAGGACAGGGCTGTCATTGGAGTTGACGTTTTATTTTCATAGTTGATATTGGGGACCTGGACCTAAAGCAGCGTGCCTTGCCCTTTTGCCAGATGGGCCTATGCTTCTCTATACTTGAGTCTATTTGACTAAATACCCGATATTGACTAGGAATTATGACGTGTAGGATACCCCTTACCACAGTAACATCAAACTCATATTCTAAATGCAATTTATTCAGGGACTGGCTTCTAACTCTGGGTGGGAATGTTAAGCTCAGTCCAGTTCAATTCAGTAAGCATTTATCAAGAAACTCCTAGACCAAGAGCTCTGTTAGACACTGGGTATGGGGGGTGATGGGGATACGAAGATGTGGAATTAGAACTCGAGAAGCTCAAATGCTTCCATTTAATTCCCTAATGCAATTACTAAGCTTCAACCTGATGGCTGTAATGTCTAAATTCACTTTTTCTTTATTCCAGTTCTACATAACAAAGCATAAATAATCACAGAGGAATGATTCTGTGTTGGACTATTCAGTGGACAGAGAAGAGCATTCTGACCAGTGTGAGACACTGTCTTCCTTCTCAGGGAGCCCGTGAGGTGGCTGCACAGAGCACACGCGTGAAGATTCAGGAACACGAGCATCAGGTGATGGGAGGGGCACGGAGGCAGCACCAGAAAGATGCCTGCCGAGAGGCCGCTGCAGCCAGGCCGGCCGGGAAGGTCACGGGAGTGGGCGCAGGCATCTCCCTCCAGCCGCACTTGGTTTTCATGAGGACGCGTGCACGGAAGGGGATGACACCGAAATGCTGTGGCGCTGAGGGGAGGAAGGGAGGGACACAGGGCCGACGGCTGGCCCCCACCCCTTCCGTCCCTGCCCCTATGAACGCTGCCAAAATCAGCCCCAACGGGGAGAAATGAGGTGGGTGAAAGAGGTGGACAGACTTGGCTTCCATGGAATTCACAGATTCCAGTCATTAAAAATCCCTTCTGAGTTTTCACCTGGAAAACTTTGCCAATGTACTTAGGGACAAGAGGCGGAAGATGAAGCCAACACAATTGGGCTCAAACTGCCACCCTTCTCCTTCTCTCTTCATCCACCACCCTCCCTGGGCCCCTGAGTGTGAGAACCAGGAGCTGCACAGCCCAAGGGTGCAGCCCCCGACCAGAGGAGGGAGCCGCACGGCGGGGCCCCCAGCACGTGGATGGCAGGATCTGTGCTATGTCAGTCCCAGGGCCCCAAGCAGAGAAGGCCTGGGGCTCCCAGCTGAAGTTTTGCTGTCTACTCTCTCACCAAAGTCGAGAAGGACTGAGTGGGACCAACGCTGCACCTGGCGGCTCCTCAGTGGCTGCCGATGTGGTCCTCACGCTGCAGGTGAGACCCTCTAGGGAAGCCCAGACAGTGGCGAGAATCACAGCCAGGAGTGCTCCAGTTGCCCCAAAACTCCAGCATAGCCTGAGGAAGGCAGCGCCCGCTCAGATCCCCGTGCAGGCTTGTATGGCACACTGGTGAGGCACACAGCACCAGAACATGGCACTTTAAGTGGCTTTGTGGGGTGTAGGAACACAAAGTGTGGTCTGGAGTGGCTCAGAAGTCACTCCCACCAGCCTGTGGGACCCGGACGGCCCCTTTGGACGTGGCTGGAGTCTCTCCAGGGCGGGCTCCAAAGTCCCAAGGATGAGGTGAGCGTCGGTCTTGCTCTGAGGAAGGCCCCTGACAAGTATCCTGAACATGCAGGTACACAGCTGGCTGACTCATCTGAAGGGACCTGCTGAGCTACGAGCTAGGGACAGCTAGAGAAAACTGCGTGAACCTTTGTGACTACTCACAGGTAGGTAGCTACTGCCTGAGACACAAAGGTAAAGAATTAACCTGAAACTGCATATTATAAAACTTATTTTTAAATGATGGCGCTTAATTGAAAAGACTCCCAAAGAATACTGCATTAGAAAGCGACAGAGTGAAACCGTGAGGCTGACCACAGGAGTCCCTGGAAATTTCACCAAATGTTGTGTCAAAACTGGGAAACAGAAGAACTGCACCTGATGAAACATTCCATTAATCACTCGAGTCCTCCCCACATACGAAGCTATGTAAAAAGTGTTCCCAGAAGGTAAAGTGAGCAGGAGGGCTGTGAACACACAAAGAGAGAGCCACTTCGTCCACGGACCACAACAAAAGAAACGCTAATGAGTGCCGACGACACGCTGGAGTCCAGGGCTCTGGGCGCAGCTGGGACGGGGACACTCAGGGTCCCACTGTCCAGATGGGAAACCAGGGTGGAAACACCAGGGAGCCTGTCCCAGGGTGCAGAGCTAGTGAACAGTGGTTCATACTGCGACAATCCCAGCTGCCAGGCTCTGGGGCTCCTCGGGACAGAATCCTGTTGACTTCACTCTGGGGTGCGAGAGGCGGCAGCATCCCCCAAAGGCACCTGGAGAAGTGGTGTTACCCTCCATCCCCTGTCCCCGGCGTTACCCTCCGTCCCCCTGTCCCTGGTGTTACCCTACTTCCTCTGTCCCCAGTGTTGCTCACCATCCTCCTCACCTCCAGGCCCCTCTCCCTGTCCTCCCTCGTTTTCCTGTTCAGCCAGAGCACATCACATGTCTCTTCCCTTTTCAAGAGACTCAGCTGCACCCAGAGGCATTCCAGCCTATTCAGGATGGGGCACACACCCTGGGGAAATGCCAGCACAGGGCCGGAAGGGCCTGAGACCCTCTCACTGTCGCCCAGGAAGGATGGAACAGCCCACGGTCATGCTCATTGTCAGGCAGGATGAAAACTTCTGGGTCCGAAATGTTCTTTTCACTGGAACTGTTCGGACCATTCGTGAACGAATCAGTTAAATACCAGCAAGTGCCACTCCCACTTATTCTCTGGCTAGTTTTCCACCCACCAGCAACCACACTCCTAGGAATTATCCCTAACGCAGAATCAGCGCCTTGTGCCTTTAGGAAAACCTCTTTCTCTCCAGCTTTGTCCTCCTTCCACAAAAGGTGCCTCTGACTGCCTCACTCGCTGTACCAGGATTTCACTCGGCTATGGAGGAAAATCTGCGTGGGGCTCAGAGGTGGGTGGTCCCTGCATGGGCAGCAGGTCTGTGACATCCTCCGAGGAGCCTGGCCCAGGCCTGCCTCACACGCCAGGACTCTGCCTTCTGGCCCTCGGGCCCCCGAAGCTGCTTTCCCTCCAGGTGTCATGCCCCGGGCAAGAAGGCCGGACAAGGGCCCAGGGCTGCTGTGGGTCAGGAAAGCCTCCTGACACCTCCCACTCCAGGACCCCCCATCAGCATCCCAGCATCTGGACCTGTGTCACCAGCCGCTCCGCCGTACAAGAGAATTGGATTTTCAGCTGGGTGTGCTGCTTCCCTAAACAAAGTAGGGTGTTGTTACTCAGGAAAAAGGAAAAAATTGGCATCTTCTTGGCAACCCCGCGACATCCAGCCACCGGTTCTCACCATCCCAGAGATGTCCATCCAGGGCAGATAGTGTCTTCAACCGAGCGCCACTGACCCAGAAGTACAGTAATTAGTACACTTTCACCAGAATCACCCACTCCTTCACCTTTACACTCAAGAAAAACATGTTTGCCAGGCAAATTAGATGTCCAGGAGGTGTAAGGAAACCCCAAGCCTGCTTTAAGCCTCAGACTTTTGAGACCGTTGAGGGCTGTGCGCACAAGAGCAAGGCTGCACCCGAAAGCTCTGCTTCTGCCGGACGTCATGGACAGACCACACGGCTCAGCCACATGGACCCTTCCAGGACTTCACGAGAGGGACTTCCGTGGTACATGCAATGATGTGCACTTCGTTCAGCCTCGAGCAGACCACGCCCTCGTTACAGGGTCGGTGGTCCACCTCCTGCCATCAGCCCCCCACCTCACCGAGGGTCTGTGTCTGCATCTGAAAGAACTTTGCTGTTTTACCTGGGTACCAAAATGCAGCATCGCGATGTTTAAAGGTCTTTAAATATCAACACTCCGGGTGCAGTCCTTGTCACTTTAATGCGGTCACTCGATGCAGGCCTCACTCACAACTCTGAGGTAGCTCATCCCTTCCCTACCTAACCAAGGAAGAAACGAAGGCATGGAAGGTGCAGCTCCTAAGGAGCAGATTAGGATTCAAACCAGTGAACTTCGTCACATGCTGACCTACCTCTCAGGCTGAGATAACGTTGAAAATTAACCAGGTAGAACAGCGTTCCATAAATCGGCTGGAAATGGTCCTTGTGCATGGGCCTGTGGTTACTCCCTGAAGAACAAGACCATTAGCCCAAAAATCCACCTGTGTCACACTCAAATGTTTACATATACAACTATTTTTAAAATAACCCAATCAAGCATGTTCACAGCCATTTAGAGCCATATAGATTGTCTGCTTCGCTGACAATCAACCCAAGACCTCTGTCGGCAAAGGCCACGGTGCCGGGTCCAGAGAAGGCGGGACAGAGACACAAGCAGGAACCTTTCCATCCCTGGGAGCCTCGCTCTGATCGGTCCGTGAGGACACGGTACAGACCGTGGGGCACAGGCAGACGGTAGGCCAGGAGAAGGGGCTGCATTGCCGGGAGGCAGTGCTTTGAGCTCTAATGGATGGAACACTGCTAACCAGTGAAGGTGGAGAGAGGGCACACGTCTGAGAACATGTAGAGGCAGCAAAGCACAGCCAGCCTCGGGGAACCAGAAGCCACAGGGACATCAGGTTGGGTGCTGCTGTCTGCCGGCCACTGGCTGGGGGACTGTACTGGGCCTGGAGGGACATCCCTGACACTCCCCACCAGATGCCAGGGGCACCCCCAGCCCCAGGTGAGAACCACGGATCCCATGGTGAATGAGGCCAGCCTGTGGGAAGTGGGGCTGGGACAGCTCTGTACAGCTTAATAGGAAAGTTGGGTTCTATTTTGTGGGGTTTTGGTCACGCCGATGGCTAGTCATGGCTGTCCGTCAGGAAGTGATTTGAGGATAGACTAGAGAAGGGGCTGCCAAGACCAGCGGAGCATTCGCTGTCCGGGTCCAAGGAAAAGGAAATAAAGGCTGGCGATGTGACAGTGGGGGGGAGCACAGAGCAAAGGAACTGGTGGAGACACAGGGCTGGCCCTGCACAGGGCTTTGAGCAGCTACCCGGGGGTCGTCCTATTAATTCTCCTCATGGC
The DNA here is from genome assembly GCF_043159975.1 of Macaca nemestrina. Taxonomy (NCBI): domain Eukaryota; kingdom Metazoa; phylum Chordata; class Mammalia; order Primates; family Cercopithecidae; genus Macaca; species Macaca nemestrina. The sequence goes on from NW_027257633.1 coordinate 44,634, forward strand.
CCCAAGAGGCGGCTGTGAGGATCCATCTCCTGAGGACAGAACTGCTCCAGAGCCACACAGCGAGGATCCACAGAACCAAGATCCGGGCCAGCTCCAAAGCGGGTGAACTTGACCCCTCAGCCATGGTCCTAAGACAGGGATCGGAGCCCCCTGGACACACAGACACAGGAACTGCAGGAAGGGGAAACGGATGCCCCGGACCAGTGGCGGGACCCAGGGTTTCAGCCCTCCAGGGCCACTGGGACCAGCCACTGCACAGGTGGACACATGATGCTTTAACTCGCGCTGGGGGAAGGAGCCCTCACTCTCAGGGTGGAGACCGCAGCTCGATCGGGCCGGCCTCCCTGCTGGGCACAGCCTGAGCCACACAGGATGCTGAGGTGCCCCAACGTTGGGGTGCTCAGAGCCACTCAGCTGAGATCGTGGTGCTTTCTGTAACCACCCTCGTTTCTTCACGGTATAGATCTGGACTCCATCCTTTGCAATGTGTGAGGTTCTAGGAAGAGGCTGGCCAGCTGGGGAAGTGTCCTGGGCTCTGTCCCAGTGATGACGAACTTGGCTCCCCACAAGGGCGGCCTGTTCACCACAGTGACCCCCGGGGACCACGCCTGCACCCACCTTGCTGAAGATAATTCACTTCTCATCCGTGAAAGAATAAAGCTAGACTAACTCAATTTCACACTCACTTCCAACTTTAACAACTTGTGTTAGGAAATCAAAGACAAGGACTCTGACCACGTCACAAACCCAGGAAGCAAAACCCGAGACTAACGGAATGATGCCACCTTCGCAGTTCCGAGCTTTACTAGTTGTTTTTCTTTTCTGGTCTGTTTTTCTCTTTTGGTTTAAATAATTAAAGACCCTTGTTGACAAGAAAAAAAATTCTCTATGAAACTTAAAAAAGTGGTTCTAATTAAACATTTAAACATTCTTCCATATGCTTTATAAACAGTTGAAATTACAGCTCTACTTAGTGTTAAGTACTTTAACCAAATGAAAGGTTAATTATACAGACTGGCAATTATAAAAAATAAGGCTACATATTCGTGGCATCATGAATAATTAATAAGAACCGTTTGATTTCATTCAGACCAGGGATTCTGTGCTAATAGGCTCTTAGCTGTCTTGAAATAATGGTGAAATTTTAAAATTACTTTTGTACTTAAACACGTCCCCAAAGTGAAGCACAGCGGTTAATATCCATCATGGTGCCCAGCAGAGCGACCCGCCCTACTATGGCCGACACCCTGATTCCCGAGGGCTGCATCCCGGGGCTGTACTCGTGCAGAGAACGTTCATGAAACAGACCAGGTGGCAGGAGGGGGTCTTGTCCTCAAGGAACCTCATGAGTCTTGCTAGGGGGACAAACAGCGAGAGAATGAAACCGGCAGCCACGGAATCTGGACAGCGATGCCCAGGCCCCGCCATGCATAACCCCTGGCTGGCACCTCCCTGAGACCCGTCTGGCACAGGCAGCGGCAGGGTCCGGCCCTTGGAGCGCAGGGATGGCAGAGCAGGGCCATCAAAGCGGGTGGCATGCCGACAGCGGCTTCTCCGCAAGAGCTCCTGGCTCTCAGGGAGCTGAGGGCTCCTCAATGGGAAATTCTGGCTGAGCTCCAGGGGAAAGCGGGTGGGAGGCCTGTCTCCTCTGCCCCCATCTCCTCTGCCCCAACCCTGGAAGAGGGTCAGATATCAATGCTAACTCTTGTGCTGACTCAATTAAATCAAACAATTCAGAAAACAAACTTGCTTTAAGTATTAATTTCCTAAAAAGAACTAACATGAATTCAAATAATTCACATAATTAAAATGATTTTAATTGTTAATTTAATTAAAACATCTCCGTTTTCACAGCATCATGTACCTTGGTACTTTCTCCTTATTGCATTTCCCATCTTCCAGGGCAGGTTTCCTTCCACCCAGGGCAGCAGCGACTCTGGTGTCTCGGGTATTCCCAGGCTTCCGTCAGCCCCTGGGGGGCTTACAGTTCTGCAGCGGTCTCCATCCTCATTAATCTGCATAAGAACATCCGTCCGCAGGGATGTCCTGTGGCCCCGTGGCCACATCTGACGTGCAGCTAAACGCTGGGCGTGTCGCCTGGTGACAGCAGATGACACAACTGTGGGCAAGGTAGCACCTCTGGGCGCCGACACTCTCGATGAGTTTTTTACAAGACCATTCTTTAATGGGTGAACCCTGACAGGAAACACTAAAGATTGTTTTTAACTATTTTTATATCGAGACAAATCTTTGTCAAACGTTCACTCAATGCTAAATGTCACTTCTCCAGCCAACCCCTTTAAGAATACCTAAAACTTAAGACTGGAATGACGCTTTCAAACACATACTCTACTCATGCATTCCCGGGAGCAGAGAGCAGCTTAATGTTTTCACGCTACACAGGCATGAAGTTTGGCGAAGGCATTTTAATATTTTCACCTGAATATTTTAATAAAATCAAAAGATCATTTTCACTCTAATACTCTACTTAGAATCTAATTTTCCATTAAATAAACAGGCAATGTTCAGTAACCCACATGCTGATAAACTTTTGAAAACTTTAGAAAGTATTAAGTATAATCAAAGATTACTTTTAATTTTCGAGCTGGTAAGAGCCTGTGTCAGGGAACAGAGTTGACATTGAAGAGATAAAAGCACGATGATTTTCTTAAAGAAAAGCGAAATTCGTAAAAGAGACCAGGTGATTATATAAAGAAACACAGAATCCGTTTTCAGAAATGGCAAACATTGACCACAGAACACCAGTGTTGCCCGTGATGAGAGAAACAGTTAAAAGGAAGAATTCACGGTGGCCCAGCATAGATCAGGTGTGGGAGGACAGAGACGTGATGAAATGATCCTCCTTCTAACTTCCCAGAAAGGCACAAATGGCCAGCACTGTAACTGAAGACCACGCAGGCACCAGTGTGAACTCAGACTCCATGGCCAGCACCGTAACTGGAGACCACATGGGCAATGGTGTGAACTCAGACCCCACGGCCCGCACCATAACTGGAGACCACACGGACACCAGTGTGAACTTAGACCCGACGGCACGTGCCTGGGCTGCTCCAGCCACCACCAGAACCTGTTCTGCAGCTGAACTGGAAGCTGATTCTGGAAGGAACTGAGGAGCATGAGGACGAGATCCTTCTACCTCAACAGGGATCAATTTTTTAATGATTTCTTTCTTTTAGAAAACTGTTAATAAAATACTTTGTTCTAAAATGACCAGGATTTCAGCAGCCTCTACATTCCTTCATGTCAATCAAAGCTTAGGCACGTGGGTTACTTCACTGTTCGTGACACCCTTTTGAAATAAAACCCGGGGCCGCCTGTGTACCCAAGAGCCTGGGCACTGAACATTCAGACAAAACGTCCAGGGCGAGAATGTTCACGTCCCAGCGGTGCGGTAGAGTGGATGGGGGGAGTTCGAGCCACAGGTGGCCACGCCTCCCCTGCCTCCGGCCAGTGCCCACTGCTCACGCACTCCTTCCTCGGCCCATCCTGAGCCACGGGGCCCTCGCGTAACCAAGGCCGCTGCGGTACCTCCAAGAACAAACTGGTTACAGGTGGACTGCTCTCTACTCAACGTACAAAGATTGTTTTTAAAACTGCTCGTCTCTGGAACTTATCCCAGTAACAGGCTAGATTAAGAAAACTGACTAAAAACAGTAGGAAGAAAAACTCACTCTACCCGTTGAGGCAAGAGAAATGCACACAGCCTCTGAAATAACTACAGAGGAGTTTTCCTGGGTTAGGTACGAGGTGGGGTGACCCTACCCCATAGCGGGGCGATGGCACATGGTGGGAACCAAGGAACATCTCCGAGTAAATGTAGGAAAATGCACTCAACTCCCAAACAGAGAGAGAAACTGCTTTTTTCCTTAAAAGCTTCTCTCTTTTATTCTCAGAAAGACTCTCTTTGGTGTCTTGACTGCTGAAGGGACAAGCCTGTCATCCCCAGAAAGCAGCCCTGGACAGTCTCCAGATCCTATGGCCCTCAGGCCCACCTTGCCTACTGATGATCCCACATTATGAAACCTAATCATCAGAAAAAGCCTCCCAGTCCGCAGCTCACCAGTGACATTTTATTCAGGGAAATGCTAATAAAAACCTGGGGCTCTGTGTAAACGCTGTCCCCTAGGTACTGAGGCTCCACACAGATGGCACACAGGGAGACAGGCCTCACCCCTTCCTGGTGCCCCATGTCTCTCCTCACATTTTATTAGCTGAGTTTTGTGGCGGTTTGTTACTTTTAACCTGACTGTCCAAGGCAGCTGCACTAAACTAATTGTCCAGGGCAGATCCACTCATAATGACCATCAGCTCAGAGTTGGAAGTAGCACTGGAGAATGAGGTGGTATCAGGGCACTATGCTTCCCTGCCCTCTTTTCCAGGGATGCCAAGTAAGTTTCTGCCATGGCTGATGATGTCAGCACTACACTAACATTAGTTCAACGGCAGGCCACCAATTAATACTTAACGAACAATGCCCTTAAGAGCAAAACCCCATCTCTGCCAAAAATACAAAAAATTAGCTGGACGTGGTGGTGAGCGCCTATAATCTCAGCTACTGGGGGACTGAGGCAGGAGAATTGTTTGAACCCAGGAGGCAGAGTTTGCAGTGAGCCGAGATTGCACCATTGCACTCCAGCCTGGGCAACAAGAGTGAGACTCCATCTCAAAAAAAAAAAAAAAAGAAAAGAAAAGAAAAGAAAAGAAAGAAAGAAAGAAAGAAAGAAAGAAAGAAAGAAAGAAAGAAAGAAAGAAAGAAAGAAAGAAAGAAAGAAAGAAAGAAAGAAAGAAACGATTCTCATGACCCTGTCAACATCTTCAGTTTTTCCCAAGGATAGTGTAAAATTATCACACACAACGTAAACCCAATTAGATCAACGTTCTCTCCTCACCAATCCATACCTAAATCCATATTTCAAAATGGTCCCCAATTTTTCACAATTTAAGAAGACTGAGAGGAATAACCATGAACAAGCAAGGTTTACACAGACGTTAGTCTTCCCAACTCTCGCTCAGGAGCTCACCCCAAACTCCTCCTGTGGAATCAGCCCGGATAACAGTTCCTGGTGGCCGCACAAGAACAGAGGGTCCCACGAACCCACGACAGACCCCACCATTCAGCCCCAGGCAGAGGAGGGAGGTGGACGGTCACGAAAGACAGAAAAGCAGGGAACTGTGACTCTTCTGAGTTAATGCAGGTGATTGGGCCAAAAAACAAGGCACATCCACCTGTGAATGGGGTGAGCTCCCAGCTGGCTGTGCAGAGGCTGTAGATATGAAGGAACTCACTTCCCTGCACACTGAAGTGCATGAGCATCTCCACATCGACCGCACCTGGGCTCTGCTCGCCCCTCACAAACTAAGATGACAGTGGCTGCTTCTGGACAGAATGTCAAGGACAGATGGACAGACATCCTGGACAGACACTGTACAGAGACCAGGGGCTGGGAAGGGGGAAGCGGCACAGCCTTGGGGCCAGCAGGGGCGAGGCCAGGAAGCCTCGGTGAAGGCCTGCATCTCCTCATCCAACAGAAGCAGGAGGGGCCACCCAGTGAGGGCTGCAGCTGCGGTGAAGTGGCCAGTGGGACATAGCAGGAGGCCGTGGCCAGCCTTACCCCCAGCCCAGGAGGAGGGGCCCAGCTGCGGGCACTGCCCCGGGAGCCAGAATCCTGAGCCCCCAGGGAAGGTGGGAAATTGCCCCTGGGCACTGGGTGCTCAGGCTGGAGGTGGTGAGACCTCGAGGCCCTGCAGTCGGGGAGGTGAGGGCAGAGATGGCCAAACTGCAGCTCAGTGAAGGGCTTTGTCAGGAAAGGCCCTCAGAGGCTGCCTCACCAGCCAGGGGGAGGTTACTTCCAGCCGAGAGGCTCAACAGGGCCCTCGGTGGTGATGCTTAACCTTGTCCTCTGACAGAGGACCATCGAGACAGAGTCACTCAAACCTCTGCCAAGCTCTGCACCCAAATGAAGCTGTTACCACAGACGCTGAGGCAGGTAGTGCTCATCTCAACTCTGTACAAGTGGTTTATTTAGCCAGTTCTCCAAATTCTTAATGACAAACCACACTAAACGTGTGTTTTCAGTATCACCTATGCTCATAGCTATGTATAAAATAACTATCACAAGGAAAACTAGGTGGTGAACCCAGGAGGAGGAAATCCCCACGACGAGTCGAGAGAACACCAACGGACCGTTGGCTCTTCCCGGCTGAACCCAAGAGCACTTGGCTGGGCTCACTTCCGTTCTAATTTCCAGATTTATTTTTACTTTCCCACATTTTCATTATGAAAATGTTCAAACATATTTAAAAAGTGGAAGAACAGTACAACGAGTGGTCAAGTTTTCTCCACGTGGAGCTCCAACAACTGCTAACATTTCGTTAGATTTGCTTTCTCACTCTCTCTGTAGATCAGACAGAGAGACAGATTTGTTTCTTCTCTGGAGCCACTTGAAGGTGAGAGGCTCCTGCTGCCTCACCGAATCCTCAGGCACACGTTCCCTAGGAATAAAGGCCCCTCTGCAGCCGCAGTACCATCATCGGCAGACAAGAATGATTTCAGAGCATCGTTGTCCAGGTTATGTTCAGGTAGCACAATCGTTCCGAAAACGTCTTTTCTATCCGGGGCACACACTGTGCTGAGTGACTCTCCTTCCCCGTCTTAGTCAGGGACAGCCTCGCACCCCTTTTATCTGTGATCTTCACTTTTCGAGAAGATCATTGCATTGTCCTGCAGAATATCCCCTACCCCAGAGGCATCTGTTTCTAGGGCCATCATTAAATTCCCTACTATGCACCTCCATTCCCTGTAAACAGGAAGTTTCAGTCTCGAGGCGCGATCACCTTCTGTCAAATGCTTCTCGGCAGCTTCCGGGTGAGGCTGCTGCTTCACGAGGGGCGCGAGCTCCTACTCCTGGTCACTGACGGCACGGCCGCGACCAGCACCACACCCCGAATCAGAAACGTCTGGAGGGGCCGCGGGCAGCCGAGACACCTGGAGGTGTGAACGGCACAGGCGTGGGGCAAGAACAAGGTCAAATCATAACGGAACGTCTGATTCCAGACACTTCCACCTGGGTAAGATGGTGACATCTCCCTAGCAAGTATCTGAAGCCAGAAAGCATGACAGAAAATTCACGACCTGCCTTCGTTCACCCAGGCTGCTCTAACAACACACCACAGGCTGGGCAGGGGCTGGCAAATGACACAAGTTCATTTCTCACAGCTCTCAGTCTCAGTCTCAGGCTGGGAAGTCCATAGTCAAGGCCTGACAGGTTTGCCTGGTGAGGGCTTCCTGGTTCATAGACGGCGCTTCTCACTGGGTCCGCACACCATGGAAGGAGCGAGGGAGCTCTCTGTAGTCCCTTTTTTGAGGGCACAAATCTCATTTATGAGACCCTCACGACCTCCTCACCGCCCAAAGCTCCCCCTCCTAGCACTATCTCCTCGCGGGTGAGGATTCCAACTTGTGAATCTTGGGGAGACACAAACATTACAAAAGCCCATCATTTAATTTTTTTTAAAGGCATTTTTGCTTCTGCAAAGTCTCAAGATAAAATCAAAAGAAAGAGGTCTGAGTCAATCCACACAGTTCTCCCAAAAAGGGAAGTGATCAATTGCCACCACTTTTTATCCGAGACCTGCTGGGTGCCCCGGTCTGCATGACTGATTCTAAAACGCCATCCTCTCCTCTGCCATTCAGAGGTCAGAGTCAGTCCAGAGCTTAACACCAAGGCAGAGCTGACTGAATGACACCAGCTAATCCAGTAAGACAAGCCAAGACTCCTGCCCAAGGCCTAATCCTTCCCCCAGGGAAACATGGAAGGGCCAGACACTTGGCAGCCCTTCCTTCCTGCTCTAAAGCCCCAGAGACACAGCGCCGGCCAGGTGTGTGCCTGGGGCAATGCACAGTAACGTCAGCTGGGCACCGAGTCTGAGAACATGTTATCAAGTAAAAATGAAAACAAGACTGCTGAGAAAAGTTCATGCTTAATCACCTCTGGGCTAAATTCTAAATACAATGTTATTTCAGAGCTAGGTGGAAGTAATTCCTTAAAAATATATATGAACAGTGACTAGCAACCAGGGTGATAAGTACTCAATATGTGTTTGATGAATAGATGAATTTTTAAAATTTATGAAAAGAGCACGCTCTATTTAGGAGAATTCTATTTAATTGGATGTCCTAACTAGACAGTGGTTCCTTCGTGCTGACAGCAGAGTTTGTTTCAGTTAACTCAAAAAATGGTAAGTCACTCTAACAGAAAACCAAAAGGCTTTACAGAGAGTCAAATTATGGTGCCAATTCAACCGTGCATGGCAATTTCACCTTAATATTTAAATTCTCGAAGCACCATACTCAGAAAACGAGACATAACATACATAAATGCATCGACTAAAGCACCATCATCTAGAATTTGACAAAGTTTGACTGTGAGTTTCAAGAAAAGGGCTGATGAGGCCAAGAAGTTCCTTCCCCTCTCCCCTTACCTCCCATTTTGGTGACCAACTTAATGCAGAGAAATTCCTGTTTCAGGTTTGCACACATTGGAACAATCCTGGTATCTATTCCCCCAAGACACCAACAGGCTGAAGTCTGCAGGGTGCACATATTGAAAAATCACAGGAGCACTAGAGTGGCGGAAAGAGGTGCCCGTGAAGACGTCATCCTTTCTAAGACAGGGTCTGATTCCGCCTCCGGGCCCTTTTGCAAAAAGCCATTGGTACAAATTCATAGCCACCAGGAGGAAACACGCAAAAGACCCCACTGCCCTCCTGGCTTCCCAGAAGGCCTCAGAAGGATGAGACATGCAGCCTGCGTGCAATCCTGGACCCTCTTCCCTGCATTCAGTTTGACATGTGTCACTTGTTTGACTGACGGAGGTCCCACAATGGGCACAAGGAGACCCGTCAGGTCAAGAGGGTGCTGCCCGGCTCATGGTCCACACATGCGGACCTGTCAGGTCAGGATGCCCGGCTCATGGCCCACACGTGGGGATGCGTCAGGTCGGGAGGGTGCTGCCCGGCTCACGGTCCACACATGGGCATGCGTCAGGTCAGGAGGGTGCTGCGCAGCTCTCAGTATCAGCCACATATGCACATTCTCCACTGAAGCCACTGCATGAAACCACTGCATGAAGCCACGCTGGAAGCACTTTCTGGCAGGTTTAGGAGGCTCGTGTCCAGGGTCATTAAACACATGGCAAGCTCGCCTTGGGGGCATTTTACTTTGCTTATGACAATGAAGCATTCTCATTGCACTGAATAGAGCACGCTTTCTTGTTCAGTGCCTCGTTGAAATAGGCATTTTGTACCTGTCTTACAGATTACATCAAGGCCCTAATACATTTAGACCCTTGTCTCAGGTACACACAAAGCAGCGGCATCTCTAGAACATGTTTTGGACCACGGGAGGAAACCAAATCGCAGCATTATCCATTGATGTTGCTTAAAGTGTATTTCCAAATGTGTCTCCCGAGCCCGGCCTGTGTTCACGGCTTCCGCTGACCACACGCCATCTGCTGGGCACTCTGTGCACTTTCTCTCACACCCGCCACGCCTGTGGTCCTGTGCCTATCCCGCCACACGTCCCCACGTGGCTAAATCTCCCACACTCACCACGCCTGTGGGCCTGTGCCTATCCCTCCAGGCGTCCGCACCTACCACGTGGCTAACGCACACTTCCTACAGGCGGCAAGTGCCTGAACATCCCCACGGCTGGAGGGGCTTTGGGTAGGTTCTACAGAACCCACAGACAGGCATGGCCACCCCGCCCACGGCCACCAGAGGCTTTGCTTTGTCTCTAGAGGTGCCCTTCGATGAGGCGACATGGCAGATGACCCAGTGTTAGGTAATTAAGACTCAGGAAATCACGGCCGTCTTACCTTTAGAACTCACCTCTCTCCCCAGCACTATATCGCGAAGGGTGGGTCGCCAGAGTTGGGGAAGAGATGCCCAAGGCTCCCTCCTGCCCTGACAAGCTGGGACACTGCTCCCCTCTGTTGGTTTCTCACCGCACCTCAATAAACTGAGCTCACAGCAAGAGGCAGGCATGGGCTGAGTAGAAACACACAGCAGACCCCGGGTGGGCAGGACGGAGGACGAGGGTGCTCGCGGAGACGAGGGTGTGCCCCAGGAAGAAGGTGCACGCGGGGTAGAGGGTGCGCGCGGGGAAGAGGGTGCACAGGCCCCGAGAACCTGGTGGCAGCAAGGCCGGTCAAGGCTGAACTCCAACAGAGGCAGCAGCAACGGTGTTGGGCAAGTCACAGAGAAAGCACCACCCAGAGGGGCTGCATGAACCAGCAGCGACCCCAACCCAACCTGCTCATCGGACTGGGCACACGCACACGCTGTGGACACGTGTGAATATGTTCCACTTAACGTGATGTTACATAATAATCAACAATGTTAACCCCACGACTTCATTACATGGCATCTGGCACATTGAGACTTTTTATTCTGTCTCTCTTCCTATACAAAGAAGTGGAAAATAGGTCCAAGATCATTCACAACAAATTATTGCTAATTGAAAAAAAAAAAAATTCCTACCCTCACCTTGGAGGATCTCAAGGCAACACCTGGTTCTTTGAGGTCATGGTTGGGACCCTCTCCGGACCCCTAGATGGGTCTGAAACTGCAAGGAATCCCCAAATGGGCAGTTTTGGGGCCAGCACAGATGCCAGCCACACATCCAGGCAGGTCTTGGCAGGTTGCTCCGTGACTTCGGCTGGGTCACTAACCTTTTCTTGCACTCAGAACCTGCCAGGAACGAGGGCACTGGCCCGCACGTCTCTGCTCCCAAGGCTACATCCCCTATGTTCCGCTGCACTCTGGGTTCCATGCCTTAGATCCCAGGCACCTTAAAGTTGACGTTTCCCCACCAGCCCTCATGAAGTTGATACTCAGATAACGTCCTTCCTCTCCCACCTGGTCAGTACCCGGGGAGAAAGGGACCCGGGTCTCAGTTTGATTTTCTGCCAGTCCATCGAAAAAACAACTGGCCAGCAGCACTGGTGCACAGCACTGCCAGGTTACCCGTGACGAAAACAAAGCAAAACGAGATATACTCAAGTCAGCTGCGGCAAGTGCTTCTACATCCCTGCTCCAACAAGGAAAGACAGGAGGCCAGGAGTGTGGCTCACGCCTCTTGTCCTTCCTTGTTGGGTCAGGGGTACAGAAGCATTTTGGGAGACTGAGGCAGGACAAATGCTTGAATTTGAGACCACCCTGGGCAACATAGCAAGACTCGTCTCTACAAAAAAAAAAAAAAAAAAAAGCCAGGTATGGTATCGTGCCTGTAGTCCCAGATACTCAGGGGGCTGAGGTGAGACGATCACCTGAGTCCAGGAGGCAGAGGTTGCAGGGAGCCAAGATTGCACCACTGCACTCCAGCCTGGGCATCAGGGTGAGACCCTGTATCAAAATAAAGAAAAAACAAAAAACAAAAAAAAGATAAGAAATAGAGGAGACCACTAATAATTCCAAATAGTGCCTGCTAATTTGAAATCTTTTCCAGATATGGTGAAGGAAATCATTTTTCTTCCTACGCCCATTCTAAGGAAACGTTTCTATTTTTCTGCTATACAATTTGGTAACCTGCCATTTCAGATCCTGGCCTCTTTAAGCAGGACTTGCTGGAGTGCCAACAAAGCAGCGCTCTGAAACCTCAGCATCCTCAGCATCACCCTGGAGGGCAGGTGAAGGATGCTGGGCCTCCACCTCCAAAAGTCACACTGGGGTGGGGCAGATCTGGGGTGAGGCAGGGTTTGCATTTCTAGTCTAGGGCCACACCACCCTAAACACGCCCATCTCATCTAACGCATACCAGAGGGAGAAGCCACGTAGGGCAAGTCACAGAGCAAGCGTCCAGGCACCAGGTCACCAGTTGTCTATTTAAATGCAAACCCGTCAAACAGCTTAAGTCAAACAGGTTCACCCTCCTAACACATTGGCCAACACAGCTAGTGATAAATATCACTGCTGTTAGACCTTCTGCTCACTGATGACCAGAGCAATGGCCTGAAACATCAAAGCTGAAGGGTGTGTGCCACGGTCAGGGCTCTGAACACCCCCATCCCAGGCCATCTCACACGGGTGCCTTCACTGGCACCGGGGTCTCACAGACCAGCTCCACGCTCACACTTACTGGGACGCAACCACCCTTTCAGCCCTTCATGCATCTGTACCCTATAGCAGTGTTCAAGGGAGGCTAATTTAAGTAAGAAATGTAATACGGACATCTGTGAACTCTTCCTCCATATCCACTGAGTGGCCGTCCAGAAACAGAAATATTAAAAAGAAAAAGAAGATTTAAGAGTCAAACACAGGGCCGGGTGCAGTGGCCCATGCCTGTAATCTCAGCACTTTGGGAGGCCAAGGCGGGTGGATCACATGGGGCCAACAGTTTAAGACCAGCCGACCAACATGGCAAAATCCTGTCTCTACTAAAAATACAAAAATCAGCCAGGCATGGTGGCACATGCCTGTAATCCCAGCTACTAGGGGGGCTGAGGCAAGAGAATTGCTCGAACTGAAAGGCGGAGGTTGCAGTGAGTGGAGGTTGCAGTGAGCCTAGATCATGACACTGCACTTCAATCTGGATGACAGAGCAAGACTCCGTCTCAAAAAAACAAAAACAGGCCAGGCACGGTGGCTCACGCCTGCAATCCCAGCACTTCAGGAGGCCAAGGCGGGTGGATCACAATGTCAGGAGATCGAGACCATCCTGGTTAACACTGTGAAACCTCGTCTCTACTAAAAATACAAAAAATTTAGCAGGGCGTGGTGTGGGCACCTGTAGTCCCAGCTACTCGGGAGGCTGAGGCAGGAGAATGGTGTGAACACGGGAGGTGGAGCTTTCAGTGAGCCTGGATCGCGCCACTGCACTCCAGCCTGAGTGACAGAGAGAGACTCCATCTCAAAAAAAATAACAACAACAACAACAACAACAAAAACACAGAAACTCGTGGAACAAGCCCTTGCCCCACTCCATGTCAGCTGTGCTGTGCCACCCAGGAGCATGCCAAGCTCAAAGAGTCATCCACCTGCCTTGCGTAAACGATGTCACTACTCGAATCACAGAGACTCAGATTCCCTAGCCCTCGCCATGTGCATGTCACTCACAAGCAGGCATGAGGACCCCCGCAATTCACAGGGAATCCCTCTGGCCATCTGATGACCATCTATTCATAAATAAAAAGCATTAATTCCAGCGGGGTTGCAGAGGTGTATACATCAATACTTGTTACTGTTCACAAATGTTCCACTTGCGGATGGAGTGACGTTACAGAATTGGGAAGAACTTCACAGACATACGAGGGGTGCATTTAAGGAAAAAGTGTAAGGAAAAGGTGAGAAAATGGAATATGCTAACCTCTGTCTTTTCATCACCCTCTAAATCTTATGATTCCAGTTCTGTTCATTCTGCAGTGAAAAATAACAAGTGATTCACACTCAGACACAAGGTGGCTTAGGAAACTATGGCTGTTTTACAAAGAGGAAACAATTTCGAAGATCAGGATTCCATGAACGTACTTACTTAAAGAGAGAAGAGACTGGGAGTTACACATCAACTTACCAAGGCTGTCCCGAAGTCCAGGAGCCCCTTAGGAGAACAGAGAATGTGCAGTCTCCACAGACCAATGCAGGTGGCTGGGCCCAAGAGTGGGGACGGGTAGGCTGCAGGAGGCTTGCAGAGGGAGCTGTACCACCAGCCTCTCGCAGAAATTCCTAATTAAACCCTGACAGCAACTCTGTTTAGTGAATTGTCTCCTGGTAACTAAGAAGAGTGAAGCTGTTGAAAGCCTACAGCCAACCCTCTGGATAACTGTTGAGATGTATTTTAGAGAAGGAAATGATCCTGTCACAATCCCAGTCCTGCCCACAGCTGCAAGCACGTCCTGGGAGTGCGGCTTCTTGCTCTGTCAGCACCAGAGCCCACTGTAGTGCCACACGGGTTCTGCCCGACGTTCCCACTTCAAGGAGTCTGGGCAGGTGCAGCTGAAACACCCAGGGGGCAACCCCCACACTCACTTCTCAAAAGTACATGCAGAGGCAGACAGAATGAAACACGGCCCCCAAACCTCAGACGTACGGTTCAGCGGCACGGCCCACCATAGAGCCACATGGGATTTGCCCGACGCCCCCAATTCACAGAGTCTGGGCAGGCCCAGCTGAAACAGCACCTGGGGGGCAACCTCCAACCCCACTTCTCAAAAGTACATGCAGAGGCAGACAGAATAAAACACGGCCCTCGAGCCCCAGACATAAAGTTTGGCACGGGCATCTGTGAAACAAGAACAAAAGTCGCATGGGAAAGTGAGCACAAAAATGAAAAAAATAACAGAATTACAGTGAAGATGGATGAGATGGGGAGGATTGCGAGGAAGTTGAGAAAGGGACTGAGGACCTGAAGGGGGACATAAGGGCTGGACATTCCCGACAAGGTAACAAACACACCTCTGGATGAGGTGGGACATCATCTTCATTATGGAAATAAAGGGGAAAAGCCTGAAAACATCAGCTTCCTACCAAGAAGCAAAAATCAAACTGGCTTCAGATTTCTCCTCTACAACACTGGGTTCCAAAAGATGAGGATGTGGCATCCGTGGGGTCTTGAGGGAGAGCTGGCACAAACGTCCCAGAGCTGCCGTCTCCAGAAGCAGCTGAAACAGCCTCAGATCCAGCAAACTCTTGTCTTGAAAAATCTATCAGACTACACCCCCTTATCAAAGGGACGCGTGGCTGCAGGGGTTGTGGTGTAAGGCAATTTAGAAATCTTACTCCGTGCAGACCCTAAACTTGGGAGGCTGCTGGTCACACCCTGGGAGGACCTCAGCCAGCGGGAAGCCCTGTGCCTCCTCTCTGCTCCATCTCTAATGCCAAGAAACATTTTATGCATAATATTACGTTATTTCCAATTTGTTAAATTGTATCTATTAAGTCCATAAAGAGACCAAGAAAATGTATAAAAACATTGATGACTTCACGGTGGTATTATAATTAATTTTTAAACAAAACATGTTGTCTAAATTTTCCAGACTGAAAAAATACTCTTTTTAGCAAGAAAGGTGCTTTTAAAGTCACCATAAACAATTATATATCCATCCTACGAACGTGGTCTTAAAACAAAAAGTGAAGAGCAAAAACAGCAGAAGGAAGTGCATGAATATGTTGATAACGTTTATCTCTGAATGGGGGCGCTCTTTTGCCTTCCATTTCCCTATGCTTGAAGTGTCACCTCTGTAATGTAATAATAGAGCAAACACCATAGTTGAGGAAACACTGCTGCCCACTAGGACATAAACCAAGTCTCCTCCAAAATGCTGCGACCCCAACCTCTGATTTTATCTTTTAAATCAGCTAGGTTTTCTCCCCAAAAAAGAAGCATATTGTATCATTACTCTTTAAAGTTAGGTGACTTAACAGGCATACAGACTTAAACACCTTCTGGAAAGGTGATGTGTCAAGTTTAACTAAGATTTGTTTTGTTCTGAAAAGAGCAGGGGCACGTTCCCAGGTGAGGGGACTCCAGGAAACACTGGCTGTGTCCGATGGGCCCTCACCTGGAGAAACAAGCGCTCGACGCCTCCACCCTCCACCCGGACTCAGCAGGAAAGGGATGCAGAGCTGAAGACAGACTCATCTATAAAAACCCCAACGGCTGTTTCCAGGAGCTACTCACTGTCCCGTGCCGCTGCACCCTGCCCCCCTGTGCAGGTACCGGAGCTGCTGTCCAGGCTTCCCCAGGCTCTCCACGCCTCCTTCCACCCCACGCCAACCTGCACCACCCAACTCCCCACCGTCTCTTACTGACCACCGGCCTCAATTCCCGCATAGCCTGGAAACTGCAAAGCTGCCTGGCAGCAAGAGGGGACGGGCAGCGAACGCACCAGCCAGGTGGCACCTGCTTCCACCAGACTGCAGGGTCACAGCCCCTGCCTCATGGAGCCGTTGTTATGCACAACTACACTGGGAAATCAATGCAGCTTTAGCTTTACTTTGGTGCTAAATTAACTTTATAACACTTGGTTATAACATACATTAATTTTTACAGCAATTACTAAAATAACAACTCATAATGCATTCATTTACCATATTCAGAAAAGCAACTGAAAAACCAAACACACAGCAGAATTTTATAGGACTGTAGTAGTTTTTGTTAGGTTGTCAAATTATTTTAAGCTCAAAATTAAAGTAATTAAATCTGTGACTCTCAACTGGGGGAGGTGGGCACACACAGAGAGGGGAACTTAAAATCCTTTTTTTCTTCCAAACCTCACACAGACCCACTCGGCTGGTCATTCCCATTGCTGGAATTATGTCCTGTTCCTTAGGTTAAAAACAACTGCCTTCATGCCTATTAAAAATAATGTTTCTTCCTTTCCTGAGTGATTGTGAAATGAGCCATGGTGGCAAGGTAGGCACGAACCGAGGGAAACTGAGTCCATGCCCATATTTGATGGTGGGCAAGAACAGAAGGAAATTGGGTCCATACC
Source organism: Macaca nemestrina (assembly GCF_043159975.1). Classification (NCBI taxonomy): domain Eukaryota; kingdom Metazoa; phylum Chordata; class Mammalia; order Primates; family Cercopithecidae; genus Macaca; species Macaca nemestrina. The sequence continues at coordinate 61,142 of NW_027257633.1, forward strand.
CACATTTGATGGTGGGTGAGAACAGAAGGTAACTAGGTCCACATCTATATTTGATGGTGGGCAAGAACAGAGGGAAACTGAATCCGTGTCCACATTTGATGGTGGGCAAGAACAGAGGGAAAGTGTGTCCAAGTCCACATTTGATGGTTAGCAAGAACAGGGGGAAGCTGGGTCCACGTCCACATTTGATGGTGGGAAAGAACGGGGGAAACTGGGTCCACGTCCACGTTTGATGATGGGCGAGAACACGGGGAAACTGGGTCAAAGTCCACATTTGATGATGGGCGAGACCAGGGGGAAACTGAGTCCACATCCACATTTGATGGTGGGAGAGAACAGGGGAAAACTCGGTCCACGTCCACATGTGATGGTGGCTTTTAATGCACTGCAGCCTGTGTCCCCTTGACCTTCACGAATTTTCAGGTAGTAAGAAAGCAATTTTTCTTACTGGAAAGGAGAAAACTAAGTGGCTGCAAAGTAATATAATTTCCTTAAAGCAAAACAACAGAGAACCAACTTTGACTTTTTCCACATTACCCAGTAATTCTAAGACTAAGGTTTTTGTCATGTTACAGCAAATGCCGTTCATTAGGGGGAAATTGGAAGTCAGAACAGTGTGTGCCATTCAAATTCTCAATGAATAATTAACTCAAATGGGTTCAGAGTGCTACAAAATGAAATTAATTTGTTTTTAGTTTAACCCCAAATCCCCAATCCCTTGCCAAATGATCCTCTATGTATCCTACATAAAGGACAGGGTCTTTCTGGCAGAAAACCATTAAAAGTTTTTATTTGCAGTAAGAGAAGCATGCCTTCTTATCAAACAGGTGCATGGCCCCCTTGCGGGGGGGTCACCCATCACCTGCATCCCCGTGTGTCACGGTGTTGCCGCACACCATTAACGCATCAAAATGGAAAAGGAAATGTAAGCAGTGTTTGCTGTCCAAAGTTCACGTCAACAACTCCTTATTATGAAGGCACTTCTGAGCCTTTCCTCCTGCATCTGGGAGCTGCCAGCAACCCAGTTCCAGGAGAGAAAATAGCTCGACACCTCCTGCAGCCCATGGAGTCCTCTTGTTGGGACAAGGTCCCCCCAGGAGAGAGGAGCCCCCAGCAGGGTCAACACTGGAGGTCCTGGGGGTGGGTGGTGCTGGGGAGGCCATGCGGGGAGGGCTGTTCCCTGTTCCCTTCCCCTCAGGAGACAGCTGGCCCAAGGTGACACAGGACCGGATGGGATTTCGGGGTCAGGGACCACGGAGCCCGGGGCTGTGGACCACACCAGCCCAAAGCCACTGCATGCCCCAGACCGGGGCTGTGGACCACACCAGCCCACGGCCACTGTATGCCCCAGACCAACACGAGAAGAGTGCAGACCAACAACATCTTCGTCTACGGTAGGTGTCACGGTTATCGTTCCTAAGAGAGTCCACGGCCACTTCTACCAGGTGCCCTCCACTCTTCCCCTGCCCCAGCTGGTCCCCCTGTGACAGCCGTGTCTTTGAGAACGGGGTGTGGAGCCAGGGGGAAAACACAAAATAAACCACCTGCTACTAGAAACAGCCTCGCTCTCCTCAGGGAGCCGGTCCCGGGGCCAGCCTCGCTGTCCTCAAGGAGTCGATCCCGGGGCCAGCCTCGCTGGACTCAGGGAGTCGGTTCCAGGACCCCATGGACACCAAATCCAGGCACATTCAAGCCCCACAGGTGGACCTGCCGAACCTGCGTGTACAAAGAGTCGGCCCTCCGACACGCGTTTCACATGGCAGGAACACTGTATTTTCTGCGTGTACAAAGAATCAGCCCTCCGACATGCGTTTCACGTGGCAGAACACTGTATTTTCTCCCTGAGTTTGGTTGAAAAAATCCACCTATAAGTTGACCCGCAAAGCTCAAGCTTGTGTTGGACAAGAGTCAACTGTACGCAATTGACACTGATTCCTACCAACAATATCCAAATCTTACCATGACCAGCACGATAAAGAGAATGAGCAAAATTTAAAAACTAAAGCAGAGTTTTTTCCTGCTAGTTGGGGCACTGCGTATCCCCTGTGGGAAAGACAACACTGGCTGCTGACCAAACTCCATCGGCCTCTTCCTCCGTCCTGAGGGCATCTTCCTCCATCCTGACAGCAGCCTGGGCTTACCTCAGTCCCAGGGCGGGGGAGGAGGACGCACTGTGCACCCTCCCAGCTCTCCTCCGCCCCTTCCCTCAGGCTGGCCCAAGAGCAGCCTGGACAGTCAGGTGCTGGGGACACCGAGCTGCCCCTCCTCGGCCCACAACCTCAGGCCACTTGTCTCATTTGTGACTGAGAAACAGAGCTGCAGCTGCAGGCGGGAGGCGGGACACGCTGGGATCTACCCATGGCCAGGCCGAGCTGCTCTGATCACTCAAGCTTCACTTTCATCACTTGCTCTACCAAATAAACTAGAATAAAATATGCCACTTCCTCCTTTGCACACACTCCCAAGCCTCCCATCCCACTTCCCGGCGCTGACCCCATAAGAACACTTTCTGTGCCTTTCCAGGTATTTTCTATCCTCCTCAAGCACAGAACCACATTCAGAGTGAATTTTTTTTTTTTTTTTTTACAGAAATGGCACCAGGGCAGATGATGTTTTTTTGTACCATTTCTTTGGTTTCTTGGGCATTTTCCGCACCAGGACAGATGGGCTCTGCTCTCCTTCCTCCCCACCGAAGGCTGCCTCACAGCAGCCACACACAGAGCCGTAAGCCCTCGCAAGACTGTGGGTGTCTCGGGGTGCCCCATGTCCCCAAAGACCAAGGGGTCACAGATCCACACTGTCTAACAACACTTCAGACATGGCCTCGAGCCTGGGAACCCTGCTGGCCAGCCCAGGCCAGCAACAGAATAGAGGTGTGAGAGGTAACATTTGCACTTCTTAAAAAAAAAAAAAAAAAAGGCAGATATTCAATGCCACATTTAAAATGATCATGGTGGCCAGGCACAGTGGCTCATGTGTGTAATGTAAGCACTTTGGGAGGCCAAGGTTGGCAGATCCCTTGAGGTCAGGAGTTCAAGACCAGCCTGGCCAACACGGTGAGACCCCTGTCTCTACTAAAAATACAAAAATTAGCTGGGCATGGTGGCAGGCACATGTAATCCCAGCTACTTGGGAGGCTGAGACACAAGATTCTCTTGAACCCTGGAAGCAGAGGTTACAGTGAGCTGAGATTATGCCACTGCAATCCAGCCTGGGTGACAGAGCAAGACTCTGTCTCAAAAATAAAAACAATAAATAATAACAAAAGAAAAAATATATATGCATTCCTAGTCCCTTGGAGCTGCAGCAACAAAGCTGGTGATATATTTTGGGTGTTTCTAATCAATGTTTTCCATGAGCTACACTGCAAGTCTCAACCTTGACCCTGCTACAGTAATCATCTATTACAAATTAAAACAAGAGCCATAACTCTGTCTCCTACTAAAATATTCTAACTGAGACATGTTAACAGAATACATTTCTTTGGGTGAGAAAGTATCCACCAGGGTGGGGAACAGACGGCCCACCGATTGTGCTGTGGCCCTAACCACCAAAGACTCATGAATCATCCACAGCAAGGCTGGTGACTCAAAAAGAACACTAAATTGCTCTTTGACATCAATTCTTAAACCTTGAGAAACCAAAGTTCTCTTTGTAACAGACTTGAAAAAGGATGAAGTCAGAAGTAGCTCAGCAGAGATGCACCAACTCTTACCTGGGAGAGACACTCCTTGCTAATCACGTCTGGATTAACGGATGTGCTAAAAGCATCTCTTCCAACAGAGACACAGACTGCAACCAGGAATGCCATGAACACCTTCCCCAGATAACCCAGTCCTCACCCATCCACCCCTCAGGAGGTCCCCAGACAAGTCCAATAAGGAAATCACCCCACAGCAGATTCAGGTGCAGGCAGTGAGGGTAGTGGCGTCAGGGAATTCCGCCGTAAACCTTGGCAGCACGCAGGGAGGTGTACCCAGCTGGACAGGTGAAGTCAGAAGTGCAGGATGATCTGGCCATTCCAAATGAGCAGGGCATAACAATTTTGTTAAAATGAAACCCAGCCTTTGAAAAGGCCTGGACTTCCCACAATGTGTGGTATTTATAGTGTGGACGGCACTGTAGAGAAGTTATCAGAGGGTTCACGACGGCAAGATCCAAGGAGGCTCTGCTATGTGCCAGGCATGAGACAACAATTCACACAAAACACCTCATTTCACCCTACACAGAGTCCACAGACTGCTCCACAGTCTCCCAGGTAAGAGTTGGTGCATCTCTGCTGAGCTACTTCTGACTTCATCCTTTCTCAACTGCTTCATGTTTCACCCTACACAGAGTCCACAGACTGCCCCACATTTCACCCTACACAGAGTCCACAGACTGCCCCACATTTCACCCTACACAGAGTACAGAGACTGCTTCACAGAATACTACCAAAGGGGACCATCAAATGATCCCCAAGAAGTAATGAGCGCCTTAAAAGTAAGAAAGCCAACCTCCTCCCCCTCTATTAACTTCCTCTCCTCATTTCCGCAGAACCAAAGAAATATGAAGGGCCAGTGACGCCCCACTGAAGAACGCTCTCCTGGTGGTTACACTCTGTACATAGGGAGCACAACCCTGCTCCGTGCTGCCTGAGGCTACTATTCTATACTACACTAGTACGATCTGTTTGTTCTATTCTATACTATTCCATTCTCTATGATAGAATACTACAGCTTCACTCCATACTATAAAATGCTGTACTATCTGTTCTATTCTATTCTATTTTCTTCTATACAGAAAGGAGTTAGCCAGCTTGCTTTAGGCAGACAGTAAGGGAAGGGTCCCAGAGAGCCTCCAGCCCGTGTTTTGTGCAGATAGGGGGACTTGCACGGGGGGGCCCTCCTAAACATGCTCACAGCAGACTAAAGGTCCCCATGCACACGAGGGAATGGGGTGGAACCACCAGATATTTGCTCCTTAGACAGCGAGACCAGCCCCATCAGCTTCTATATAAAAGCCCTTGTAGTCAACTGGGAAGGGGGCGACCAGCAATCTGCTCTCAGGACCCCTCTTTTCGCTGAGAGCTTAACTTTTAGCTTAACGAGTTCCACTGCACTCACTCTTCGATGTCCCCGTGCCTGTTTCTTCCTGGTCATGAGACAAGAACCTGGACCCAGCTGAGCTAAAGAGCAAAACTCCTGCATCAGTGCTACAGAACACTATCCTCTCTGTTCTGTGCCATGCGACTCTACTATTCCACACCACACTACGTAATATTAATACTATGCTGTGTGTTCTAATCTAGATTGTATTATGCTATGCAATACTACGTCATTAGTTCAACTGAATACTCTACAATACTATCCCACTTGTTCTATTCTAGACCATGTAATACGATTTTTCCTATTGTATACTACACTACATAATGTTACACTGTTTCTTCTATTCTATGCTACCCTATATAACATTATGCTATTTGTTCTATTCTGCGCTACTCTATATAATTATATTCTGTTTGTTCCATTCTATACAATACCTTGCATCATTTTACCATGTTCTACGATACAAGAGTAGAGTCAGTTATACTTTCATAATCTTTTCCAAGCTCTTACCCAGTAAGAAATGTGATGTTTTACTATGCCTCACATAAATGCACATTTCATGATAATCAATGCCATTTCCTATGGTTGTAGAATTCTGTCTCTATGATTCTACTGATACGGCTTCTTTGGGCTTTTCTTTAAGTCCTTTGCAGTGTCTGGTTTCCTAGTGAAAAGATGACTAAGGTCCCGATAAGATCCTACAAAACCAGCATTCACACAGGCTCACCTGTGTGCACACTGCTGGACTCCATGTTGAAGGAGTGACAGGAAGACAGACGGCTGTCGGTGGATGGAAGGCAACAAGCACAGAGTAGATTCCAGAACTGAGACATGTACCAAGGCTCTGGCACAGCTGAGGGTCGATCCCAATTCTAGCCTCTCACAGAAAGGCAGAGGGGACTTAGCACAAAGAGCACGGAACTTTGCTTTAATAAAGCAAATGCTTACCATCCACTGTGAGGAGCTCAAGGAGAAATGGCAGTAGGCTCTACTAATGATACTGCTTTAAAAAATGGAAGGGAGAGGGTACATTTTCACATGGGCCATGTGGAAAGTTGGCTGGACCTGCCGCTGGACCTGACACTGGACCTGCTGCTGGACCTGCCCCTGGACCTGTCGCTGGACCTGCTGCTGGACCTGTTCCTGGACCTGATGCTGGACCTGCCGCTGGACCTGATGCTGGACCTGACGCTGGACCTGCCCCTGGACCTGCCACTCGGTCTGCTACTGGACTGCTAACAAATGCTGCAGATTTTTATGTAGAAAAAAGTACAATGCGTCTGAGAGCAGCTGTCCCAGCTCTGGATGAAGCCGGCAGAAAAAGGAAGCAGCAGAGACGCTGGTATCATTCAGTGGGCAGAGTCAATGACCCTCCTCTAAGTCCAGCAAAGCTCAACCTGCATGTCTGCAACTAGAAATACCAATCATAAGCCAGACCTCCTGGCAAATACCATTGACCTGCTGTAATTCTGTGTGGTGTATTATGTCCCATGTACAGGAAATCATTCACAAAGCCTTTAACCAGGAAGTACTAACATGACTTTTAATGCAATATAACAGCTTTGCACCCATTTAACATATATTTAACCCCAGTGGTATATTTAAATATATGTTTTATAGAACATCAGGCATGTTTACCTAATGGCTCGAACTTTCACAATGTCTCTCTCCCTGAGAGGACAGCGGAGGATCCCATGCACTGTCTCCAGGAACATGCCCCTCCCAGAGAGGATTCACAAATCAAATGTGCACATGCATGCATGCACAGACACATATCACACACACACACACACACATGGACACGCACACCTATATGCAATACATACATTCACACAGGCACACACGTTCACATAATCACATAATACCACCACATAACAGATGCGTACACATACACACAACACTCAAACACACGCACACAAACATACAACACTCAAACACACACGCACAAGCATACACACAACACTCAAACACACATGCATATACATACACATTCTGACACACATACATACGTAAGTGCGTAGACATAACATGCACAAATATACATGTATAACTATATACACATGAGCATCCATGCATGCCTACTTGCACATATGTGCAGTCGTGCCTAAACATGTAACACATGCACACACATACATGCAACACAAATACACATGCACACATATACACATGCATGCACATGTACATTACACACAAAGGCACACATACATGCACAACACATATACATGCAATACACACTTTCATACACATAAATGCAAACACACATACATATATACATCCCTCAAAGACCCCATTATTCAATTCTAAACAAAGTGGTTTATCCCCCAAATGTACCTTCCCGTAATTAAGAAGCTCTACTGCACATTTCTTGTTTCAAATAATGAGGTCTCACACACAGCACACACACATTTATACTCCAATACGTGTGAACATATAAATAGAAATAGGCACACGTGCACGAAGACCCTCTTCTGTAAAGGTATTCTCAAACTTGAACTGAACGAATTCTGCTAATTATAGTCAGAGTCAGCAAAGATATATATTTGACCTCGGAATGAATATACTCGTTCTTTTCGTTACCCCTGGCAACAGCAAGAATGTAAAACAGAGTTGTGCGATATCATGTCACTTATTCAATCCCACTTCCTGGGATCTGACCCATTTGGAATAGCGTTTCTGTCTGAGTGATTTCCTTCTGACTAAAATCATGAGACAATTCCTTCTCTTCCTGCTTTCTCTTTCCCAGGCCTTTTCACTGCCCTTTCATCATCTCAGAAATAAATCATAATTGTCAAAATGGAACGCAAAGAAACAGCCTTAGGAGAGAATCCCACAATGGAATGGACCCAAGAGAGGAAAAAGTATTCTTTTTGAAAATGTACAAAAGGAAAAGTCAAGAGGCCTGGGTTCCCTCTCATGACAGAAACAGACGTCAGCATAGCAGGTCGCTCAGCACAGTTCAGCTCTGTGTATGAAACAGAGATTCTAGTCCTTGTCCCTGTTTCAAGCTCTGTGTATGAAATAGATTATAGCCCTTGTCCCTGTTTCATGATGTTGCAGTGAAGGTAACAAAACAGACAAAGGGCACAGGCTGCAGAAAAGGATTTTAAAAGGATGACTTTTAAAATGTGAGCCTGCTTTTCAAGGGCACAATGAGGACATTTTCAAGTATATTAAAGCTGATTTATAAGAGATAGGTATAAAGACTCTACAAGGTCGTTAGACTTTAGACTTACAAAGAAAACAAATCACATTCTCCTAGCATCACCAGTCAGGTGTTCCACAAATACTAAGAATAGCCACTGCAACGGGGTCCACTATGAGGGGTCAAAACATAACCCATGAAGCATGGCCGAGAGCTCCTATAACCTGATTTCTAGGAATCTAATTTTAAACATCCTCACAGCTAGCACATCACAAAAATACAGAGCTCCAAATGCTGTAACACAAGTGCTAACAACACCTAGCCAAAAATATACGAGGCATTTCAGGCAAAAATCCCAGAATCAGAAGAACACAAGTTTTCTAAGTTCTTCAAAAGCCGGCGCTGGTTGAGGCTCTTCTGCAGACTTCAACAAAAGACACGCTAGAATTAGCCATTGACGGTAACCCTGAGTCAACACGCACAGTGTTCGGAAAAGCACAAGGCCTGCTCCGGCTTGAGACCCCTGGGAACTTTCTCTGGACCGCACCGAGTGGACGACTTTGAGAACTCAAAATAACCAACAACCAGTCCATGAACAGGGAAAGAAGACTGCAGCCTCCCTGGGGACCTGGCTCCATGCCTGCCTCCTTTCTTCCAGATACCTTTGCCCTTCCTGGCTCCCTCCTCCACCTGGAGATGCTCCGGGTTCAGGCCCCTCTCCAGTTGTGTCTCGGTCCACAGCTGGCTACCTGTGTGAAGCACCAGGCCTTGAAGGACCATCTCCACCTGCTTCCTGCACTTCCCACCCACTTCCACCATGACACCCAGGCTCTGGCTGCTCTCAGGGATCAGGGCCGCCAGGCTCCCCTCACAGGCTCCAACTAGAGTCCTGCCCCCTGGTTTTCAGCAACACTTGGGACTTTCTCCTGGAAACTCTCGGCTCTGGGCTTTAGTGAACTGTGCCATCCAGCTCTTCTCTGCACTCTAAGCAGGGCCTTCTCTGGGTCTTCCAACCCTTCCTCCATTTCCAAATGTGGGCTTTCCTTTGGCCTCCTCTCTCCGGACATGCACGCCTCACACTCTGGCTACTTGACCTGCACTTCTACCTAAGAGGCTCCCAAATGCTCCCTGCTCCAGATTTTCCCCAAGCCTCCTCCTGTATTTCCAAACTTGCAGCTTGCAGTGGTGTCTCTAAGTATCTCTGAGTCAGGTCCACACTTGCTTCTCCTGATTTCCGGCAAAGCGCAACGGCGACCTCGGGGTGCAGACTCGCAGCTTCATCCGCCTTCCTGTACTCCCTCTTCCCCTCCTGACCCAGGCACCGAATTGCTCAGCTCACTGGCTGCCTTCTCTCCTCCTCCGGCCACGGCGAGTGCCCTGCATGAGCCTGCCCTGTCACCCCCCGGCTCCACGGCATGCCGCACATCAGAGACACGATTCTCTCCGAAACCCTCAGTGGTTCCCTAGTATCCCACAGGTAAGGACTTCCACATTCTGGCCCCAATCTAACTTTCTGGCCTCAGATATGCACATGCATATTTTATCTATGCAAAGAGAGTACAGGCCTCACACCCGCTCTCATTCCTGGGCTCCTAGTTCCTCTTAAAGGTGCTGTATGAGGTACCTATGCACTTTCCAAACACTAACTGAATATGCGCTTGGAGAACACTTACTTGATAATTTTGTGGCATTGCCGGATAACGTGGACAAAGTGAGAACTACGCAGGTGTGTGGATGCTGCCTTGCCCAGACCTCACTTACCCAGACACTCCCAGATGCTCAAGGTGACCAGCCCTATTGGCGCACAGGCAGGCGCAGGCTGCACCCCCACAGCCGGGCCCCGCGAGCTGAACTATAATTACGAAGCAGTTGTTTGCTCCTAAATCTGTTTATGCTGGTGCATTTGTTACACATTACTGAAACCAATAAAGTATGACTCCAAAGAGAGAATAATTGTATGAAAACTAAGTTGGATGCCTTTCAAAGACTTAATATAGGGGAATTTTTTTTTTCATTTTAATCTTTTTAAAATTGCTATCAAATTAGGTATGGGCAAAAAATATATACAATGTTTGAGGAAATAATTTTTAACGGTTTCATATCTAACATACCTTGCTTCTCTTGTGTTGCCTATTCTCTTCTAGAAGAATAAAAACTGTGGCAGGCCTGCGATGGCTGTGGTTGAGGAAAGAGGCCACAGCCACAGCCAGCAGAACCATGCTCAGCAGCAGCCTAGCCCCGCGTGGAAGAGGCGTGAACACTCTCGGGAGAGGTGGATGTGCACTAACCGTTCCCAGCTCTGACCTCTTTATCTGAATGTGGTGATTGGTTTTATCTGAATGTCAGACAAAAGGGTGTCTACGTCCAGGAAAGACTCTAAACACTCTGGACGCTGCTGCGGCAGATGGTGACCGTGACCCACTGATACCACTCTCCAGTGGGCAGCCAACCCAGTCTCCTAATCGTAAAGGACATTCATAGCAACATTACGAAAAAGAAACACTACTGTTCTGACCCAGAAAAGTGAAATGTAAAACATAAAATACACAGGTTCTAACTAAGAGGCAGACAGACCGGGCACGGTGGCTCACGCCTGTAATCCCAACCCCTTGGAAGGCCAAGGCGGGTGGATCACTTGAGGTCACGAGTTTGAGACCAGCCTGGTCAACATGGTGAAACCCCATCTCTACTAAAAATGCAAAAATTACCCGGATGTGGTGGCGGGCACCTGTAATCCCAGCTACTTAGGAGGCTGAAGCAGGAGAATTGCTTGAACCTGGGAGGTGGAGGTTGCAGTGAGCCGAGATCACGCCACTGCACTCTAGCCTGGGCAACTCCTTCTCAAATAAAATAAAATAAAATAAAATAAAATAAAATAAAATAAAATAAAAGGCAGACAAACAAAGGAGATTTCCTCTGATCTTAAAAACAGAAGTATTTGTTTCACAGCGTGGATAATTGAAGATCTGCATAGAAATCACCTAGGGTCCCGCCCTCCCTCACAACAGACTGGGATAGAGGGAAGGAGGGCAGGAGGTGGGCCCCTTGTCCACGAGAGCCTCCTCCCACCCCATCCCCTTCCTCAGGAGGGCGGCCTGCCCAGTGCAGGCTCCTTTCTCCCCAGGTAAGACCCTGGCGTCTCTACAGGAACACCCACCTCCCTTCCCTGCAATCCACTCCAGCTGCTCACGGCCAGTCAAGGGGGGCGCTCTTCAGAGAGGAGCAAACGGTTTGGAGGACAGCCTGAACTCCAACGTCCCAGGTGTGGCTTTCCAGGAAGCACAGAGGAAGGATGCAGGTCCCGAGAAGGACACTTGAACCCAGGCCTCATTTCACAACTGTTTCCTACTTTCGATTTGCTTAGTTTACCTCATGAGGTACCTCGAGGAGAGAAAGCAGAGCTGGGATCTGCCCCGAGACTGCTTCGGGAAGAGCTGGGTGGGTACCAAGACCCTCAGACCGAGGGCTGAGCTGCGTGGCTATGACCCCAACACTGCAGCTCCCCAAGCGTGTGTCCCTGTGTGTCACGCAAACCCCTGCCACACAGGTGACACACGCCACACGCCTGACACAGGCTCAGCACACAGGGAGCGATCAGTAAGTGGTGACTAGAGAGAAGTGACGGCCTTCAGCGTGGATGGAGAAAACAGGCCACAGACTCACAGAGGAAACGCCACAGATCCACAGACGGAGAAAACACCACAGACGCACGGACGGAGGAAACACCACAGACGCATGGAGGGAAGAAGTGCCACAGACGCACGGAGGGAGGAAAAGTGCCACAGACGCAGGGACGAAAGAAACGCCACTGACGCACGGATGGAAGAAACGCCACAGACGCATGGACGGAGAAAACGTGCCACAGAGGCACACACGGAGAAAACAGTCCACAGATGCACGAACAGAGGAAACGCCACAGACGCACGGACGGAGGAAACAGGGCAGAGACGCCCATACACCAGTGTGGAACGTCGGACAGGAACGTCCCGGCCATGCACTGTCCACTCCCCCTAGAGACTTCCCACCCCAGAGCACTCAGGATGGCTGTGGAGCTCCTGCCACGCACCCCAGAGGCGAAGCTGGGGAGCCAGAGATGAGCAGGTTCACGTCCATCAAATGCAGCTGCAATCCCTGTAATAACTGGAGGTCACTATTAAACAGAAGGGCACTTCACTTGGAATAAAAGCACTCTGCATAAAAGAACTAAAGATTGGCTGGAGACAGCTTAGAAACCGTCACCATTATTCTTGTTAGTGACAGCGAAGCTTCAAGAGTGGTCACTTTTCCTGTAGAAATCCCACAGAGGTGATTCCTGGAACTCATTTGGAATATTTCTTTCCCAGAAACCACACAACCAAGAACTTAATAGTGCCGTCTCTTGACCAGAAAGATTCAGATTTCTGATGAAACTAAACCCTGTCCAGCCTCCTGATTCTAGAAGATGCTGTACAGAAAAGCTAACTCAAAGGGGTCTCATTTCTTTTGTCATCCACGACACATAAAAAAATTTTTTAAATATACAAAAAATGTAGGAATTGTACAGTGAATACCCATGTGTCTACCCCCTGGATCACAGACTAGATTTACATGTAAAGTTCTAAAGGTTCCCAGCTAAGGAAATGTGCAGTGTAAGCCTCTACCTGGTTAGAACAAAGGGGAATGGAATGAGCTTTCCCCAGCCTTGCTGCTCAGCTGGGAGGGGCTGCCACAGCTCAGCCACCCCACCCCAGAGCACCCAGGATGGCTGTGGAGTTCCTGCCACCCACCCCAGAGGTGAGGCTGGATCCCCATTCGCGGTGTTAAGAATGAGCCAGCCTTTAGAGGCCATGTGGTCTATACTTGAATAGAAAATGTTCCAGGAAACTAAAGATTCCAATGCGTGCACTGAATCCTAACCATTTGAAACCCAGGCTCCTCATCTATACACGAAGAACAACGCTCTCTCCTGGGAAAGCATTTCAGAAGGACGAAAAAGGATCCACATGAGAGCAGCTGAAAACTACAAGGCATCATGCAATTATAAGCCTTTTTCTATATCTTTGTTTCAAGGAATGTCAGCATTCTAAATATTGCAGTTCATTCCACATCACCTTTCAGGAGCAAATCATAACGATCAAAACTATCAGCAGAATCACTACCAGCTCAGTCGCCATGTGCTTCTTCTTCCTGCATGACAATTCCTGCAGAACGATGGGACCATCCAAGAATGGCTCCCTGCCATCATGTGCCCATTCTCCTTCCCCAGGGGGCTATTCCTGTACTCACGGGGCATGGGAAACCTGTATAACGCCACCAGAAAGTCCTTGTTTGACTTACACACTTCCCAGAAGGGCTGATTTTATCCAGAATCCTAACTGTGTCAAACACTAAACCTAAGAAATCATCAAGAAACCAAGGAAATGTAAAGCCATGTCCTGCCCCGGGTGCATGGCTACTAGGGGAGAAATAGAAAATGAGACATGAAAGGAAACTTTTAAGATATTCAGACCATCACTGGATGATTCCAGGAACCCATTACAGATCATTGCTGTTCCTAATAACAGGAAAGAAATTCTAAAATCCCAACAGGCATGGTGAGTCCCTCACTTGCATGAAGTCAAAATAATAATCCATCACTCTCTTCAAAAGGACAAAAGAAAAACTCTACTTCCTCTTCATATTAATTTGTGTACAAGCGACTTAAGTGAGAAAATCTTAATGTCTGGACTGTGATATCAATAGCAAAATAATCCCAAGATTCTCAATTAAAAGATAGAGACGGCCTGAATGAATTTAAAACAAGAAAAACCGACTATATGCTGCCTACAAAAAACTCAGTTCAGCTGCAAAGACACACATAGACTAAATGTGAAGGGATGGAAAAACACATTCCACATTAATGGAAATCAAAAGTAAGCAAGAGTAGCCATATTTATTTCAGATCAATCACAATTTAAGTCAAAACCTGTAAAAAGGAGACAAAAAGGTAATTATATAATAAAGAGATCAAAATAGCAAAAGGATATAACAATTACGAGTATATGTGCACCCAACAACAAAGCACTCAGATATATAAAGCAAATATTAGTAGATCTAAATAGAGAGAGAGGTCGGGCGCGGTGCCTCACGCCCATAATCCCAGCATTTTGGGAGGGATGTGGAGGCAGGTGGATCACCTGAGGTCAGGAGTTTAAGACCAGCCTGGCCAATATGGTGAAACCCTGTCTCTACTAATACAAAAAATTAGCCCAGCATGGTGGCACATGCCTGTAATCCCAGCTACTTGGGAGGCTGAGGCAGGAGAATCACTTGAACTCAGGAGGTGGAGGTTGCAATGAGTTGAGATTGCACCTCTGCCCTCCAGCCTAGGCAACAAGAGCAAAACTCTGTCTCAAATAAATTTATATATACATATATATGTATAGAGAGAGACAGGGAGACACCAACACAACAATAGTAGGAGCTTCAAAATCTCACTGTCAGTACTGGAGGTCATCTAGACAAAAAATAACAACAAAACATCAAATTTAAAGTCCAGTGTAGACCAAATGGACCTAACAGACATTTACAGAACATTTCATCCAACAGATACAAAACGCACATTCTTCTCAGCACATGGAACATTCTCTAGAATCCACCACATGCTAGGCTACAAAAGAATTCTCAATACATTTTTTTCTAAAATTGAAATAACATCTAGGATATTCTCAGACTCTAACAGAATAAAGCTATAAATCAACAACAAGGAACAGACACTGCTCAAAAGAAGACATTTATGCAGCCAATAGAGACATGAAAAAATGCTCATAATATAGAATGAGACCACCACTTCTCCTGTTGTCTTTCCCAGCTTTTCCCCGTCTCCCCTTTTCCCTAGTTTATAAGACAGGAGAAGGGGGAGAAAACAAAAAGTTAGAAAGAAACAGAAGTAAGATAAATAGCTAGACGACCTTGGCACCACCACCTGGCCCTGGTGGTTAAAATAATAATAATAATATTAACCCCTGACCAAAACTACTAGTGTTATCTGTAAATTCCAGACATTGTTTGAGAAAGCAGTGTAAAACGTTTTGTTCTGTTAGCTGATACATGTAGCCTCCCATCATGTTTTGTCTGAGGCTAGTCCTGCTACAATAATCACTCGCCATCAGAGAAATGCAAATCAAAACCACAATGAGATACCATCTCACACCAGTTAGAATGGTGATCATTAAAAAGTCAGGAAACAACAGGTGCTGGAGAGGATGTGGAGAAATAGGAACACTTTTACACTGTTGGTGGGACGGTAAACTAGTTCAACCATTGTGGAAGACAGTGTGGTCATTCCTCAAGGATCTAGTACTAGAAATACCATTTGACCCAGCCATCCCAATACTGGGTATATACCCAAAGGATTATAAATCATGCTGCTATAAAGACACATGCACACGTATGTTTATTGTGGCACTATTCACAACAGCAAAGACTTGGAACTAACCCAAATGTCCATCAATGACAGACTGGATTAAGAAAATGTGGCACATATACACCATGGTATATACTATGCAGCCATAAAAAAGGATGAGTTCATGTCCTTTGTAGGGACATGGATGGAGCTGGAAACCATCATTCTCAGCAAACTATCGCAAGGACAGAAAACTAAACACCGCATGTTCTCACTCATAGGTGGGAAATGAACAGTGAGATCACTTGGACACAGGAAAGGAAACATCACACACTGGGGCCTGTTGTGGGGAGGGGGGAGGAGGGAGGGGGGAGGGATAGCATTAGGAGATATACCTAATGTAAATGATGAGTTAATGGGTGCAGCATACCAACTTGGCACGTGAATACATATGTAATAAACCCGCACATTGTGAACATGTACCCTAGAACACAAAGTTTAATTTAAAAAAAAATCAACAACAAGGAGAACTTTCAAAACTGTATAAATACATAGAAATTAAACAATATGCCCTTGAATAGCCGATGGGTCAATGAAGAAATTAAGAAGGAAATTTAAAAATTTCTTGAAATAAATGAAAACAGAAACACAACATATCAAAGTTTATGGTATACAGCAAAAGCAGTATTAAGAGGAAAGTTTATAACAATAAACTCCTACATTTAAAAAACAGATTTAAAATAAACAACCTAACAACGAACTGCAATGAGCTAGAAGAGCAAGAACAAATCAAATCCAAAAGTGGTAGAAGAAAAGAAATAACAAAGATCAAAGAGGAACTAAATAAACTTGAAACTAACAAATATAAAAATGAAGAAAAAAATGTTGGTTTTTTGAAAAGATAAATAAAATAGACAAACCATTAGCTACACTAAGCAAACAAAAAGAAATCCGAGAGAAATAAAATTAGAAACAGAAAAGGAGAATGACAGTTGATACCACAGAAATACAAGGGATCATTACAGACTATTTTGAACAGCTATATGTCAACAGATTGGAAAACCTAGAAGAAATGGATAAATTCCCGGACACGTACAACCTACCAAGATGGAACCAAGAAGAAACGGAAATCCTAAAACAGACCAATAATGAGTAACATGTATGACTAAGTAATAATAAAAAGTCTCCCAACAAAGAAAAGCCCAGAACTAGGTGACTTCGCAGCTGAATTCTACACATTTTTGTTTCAATTCTTCTCAAACTATTCCAAAAGTATTGAAGAGGAGGGAATCCTGCCAAGTTCATTCTTCAAGACCAGCATTACCCTGATACCAAAATAAGACAAGGACACAATAAAAAGAGAAAACTATAGGTCAATATCCCTGATGAACACAGATGCAAAAATCCTCAACAAAATACTAACAAACTGAATCCAACAGCAAATCAAAAAGATTATACACCATGATCAAGTGGGATTTATCCCACGATGCAAGGATTGCTCATCAAACACAAATCAATAATCATGCTACATCACATCAACAGAATTAAGGACAAAAACCATAATATCATTTCGATAGATACAGAAAAAGCATTTGATAAAATTCAACGCTGCTTCATGATAGAAAGTCTCAACAAAAGAGGCACTGAAGGAAAAATACCTCAACACAATAAAGGCCATATGTGACAAACCCACAGCTAACATAATGGGGAATGGGGAAACACTAAGAGCTTTTTCTCTGAGATCTGTAACAAGACAAGGACGCCCACTTGTGCCACTCCTATTCAACACAGCACTGAACGTCCTAGTCAAGAGCAGTCAGGCAAGAGAAAGAAATCAAGGGCACCCAAAGTGGAAAGGAGGCACTCTAATTGTCTGTTTTCAGACAATGTGCTCTTATATATTTAAAAAAAAAAAAAAGACTCCAGCAAAAATCTCTTTGAACTGATAAACAAATTCAGTAAAGTTACAGAATACAAAATCAACATATAAAAATCAGTAGCATTTCTATAGACCAACAATGAGCCAGTGAAAAAAGAAATCAAGAAAGCAATCCCATTTAACTACAAAAATATAAAATAAAAATAAAAATACCTCAGAAGAAATCTAACCAAGAAGGTTAAAGATCTCTATGAGGAAAACGATATTCTACCCTCTGAAGGTAGAACAGTGGCTTCTAGAGACAGGAAAGGGCGGCGGGAAGGCAGAAAGGGAGAGGTTGTCTAATGGATACAAAATTACATCTAGATAGTAAAAATAAGGGTTAGTGTGCTATAGCCTTGTAGGGTGACTATAGTTTACAATTTATTGTATATTTTCAAGCAGCTAGAAGAGAGGATTTTAAATATTCCCAGCATTAAGAAATGACAAATGTTTGAGATGATGGACATGCTAATTACCCTGAGTTGCTAATTACACACGAAAAACATGTATTGAAATATCATACTGTATCCCATGGATATGTACTATAATGTGTCCATTAAAAATAATAATTGTTAAAAACCCAAGGGTCATTTCTCATGTGTCCTATGTCAGTGTTGTGGTCCATTGGTGGAGACCTAGCCATTTGCAAGTAAGACTATAGTCACTTGAGCTGAAAGCAAATGAATCGTCACAAAAATTACCACTGGCACCAAGTCTTCTTTCCAGAATTTCCTGCCCACAGCACTGCCACAGTCACTGTGGGCAGGAAAGACACACTAGCACCCAAGTTTCAACCCCAGTACAGTTGATGCTTTTATTTCTCTGGTTTGGAATAGGTGTGTGTTCATAATTTACGTTTACTCCAACCGTCCCCTTGCTTAAATAGCTTCTTAAGGATAACTTCCTCTTACTAAATCCCAACAGCTTCTGAGCATCCATTATATTCTCCAAAGTAAATAAAAAGAGAAAACGTGTTGAAAGCCTGATAATGTTCACTTAAGAATCCAGCATGATGTACAGCTTGAAATGGCTACTCCACCTTGTTCCTTTACATGACTTTTAAAGTAGCCCCAGTTATTATACATAATTGAAGTCATAATTTCTGCAATACCATTAGGTCCACGAACGGTGGGGCCAGGGGACTTCAAAGTCTGTCTCCGATTTTTTTTTTTTAAAAAAAGGAAAGCTCATGAGAGTAGGTAATGAAAATAAATATTCACACAACTCGGAACAGGGGATGGTGAAACATAAAACTCCAGCCTGGCACAGGTGTCCAGCCAGTGAGGGTGGGGACACAGACTCATACGGTCCCCACAATCCCTCAAAAATGCCACAGACAGGTGGGTGGCCTGAGACAGAGCCAGGCTCCGAATTCCGGGAGCTGTCTGGCTCATGTGCACCTCATGTGGTCCACAGTGCACGAGGATGCCCAACGTCACCAGTCCCGGTGCAGAACACAAGAATGCCCCATGGCATGAGCCCCCGCTGCACAGCATAGCCCGAAGGTGCCAGCTCAGACTCCTACACACGCTGGTCACCAAGGCACTGCCCTCCAGGAAGGAGGACCCCAGAGGTCGTGGCAGGGTGAGGTTCTGCTCTTCATCATCCGCGAGCAGAGGGGAAAGTCACAGCAGATATTTGGGGAGCCTCTACACGTGGTTCTGGGACTCTGAGTGGAGGTTCAAAGATGTCCCCAGGTACGCCAGACTCAAACCTAAAAGAGACCCATTCTTCCAGATATGCCCAGACTGGAACCTAGATAGGCCATCCTTCCTAGCTTTTCTCTGGAAAAGCAGGCTTAAAAGAGTATCGACTAAAAGGGGCCA
Organism: Macaca nemestrina; assembly: GCF_043159975.1. Classification (NCBI taxonomy): domain Eukaryota; kingdom Metazoa; phylum Chordata; class Mammalia; order Primates; family Cercopithecidae; genus Macaca; species Macaca nemestrina. The sequence continues at coordinate 80,481 of NW_027257633.1, forward strand.
CCAGGAAGACAGAAGTCCTATCTTTAAAAAAAGATTTTTTTTTTTTTTTAAAAAGAGGCACTGAGGCTCTGACCCATCTGAGCACAGAGTACATGCTCGGCAGCCTCTGTCAGAGCAGAGCAAGTACACACATGCTCTCCATGCCCTGTGCTCCCAGCACCCGTGCTCCCCGCACCCATGCTTCACACGCCCGTGCTCCCCACACCCGTTCTCCCCGCACTGTGCTCCCTGCGCCCATGCTCCCTACACCTATCTGTGTTCCCCATGCCTATGCTCCCTGCAGCCGTGCTCCCCGCACTGTGCTCCCTGCGCCCATGTCTGCTCCTTGAGCTCTCTTCCACTGGTTTCCTCTGTACATCCCTCTTGATAGTCACTGTCACCTCGAATCACCTGGCTAAATGGAGGTAAAGAAAAAGTCTAGAGTAGCACATTGGAGGACAGAGTGGAAGTGGCTATTTACCAAGCAGGGCTATGAGATGAGCGCATCTGATCCCCATTAATCCTGACGGTCAGTTGATTAGCCCTGTTCAACAGCTGGGGACACTGAGGTGTGGAAGGACGGGCTTGCTTACCCCAGACGATGCTGACAGTGTGGGCCCAGCCCAGTCCCACAGCCACCAGGAGGAGGCTCCTCACTGGGCAGGCGCGGAGGTAGAACGCTTGGGACCCCGGCACAGACTCCTCAGGAAGGAAACAGAAAGGCCCACAGAGACTCAAGCAGCACAGAAGAAGGTCACCCACAAGTTAAAAATAGATGTTTGTGCTTTACCGTCCCAGAGTGCTAAAAATCCAACCCACTCACACGCACAGCCTGACGTGAGCCTGGCCTCCTGCAGCACTGGGCTAAGCGAGAGACGTACCTGCCTCTCTCCCGACAATAGCAGACTTGGCAGCTATTCTTCAATGTACTTGACACGCTTCCGTGAGGGATTAAGCGACACTCTGTCGACACTGGCTAAGTTTAATCCTGACACAGCCAACCATCTAGATCTGCAGTGAACAAACAACTTACTTTGGATGATTCTGCCACTAACAAAGACCCTGAATCTCCCACCAAAGCTTAGTGACACGACTTACCTTTCTGTTTTCATTTCAGGTACACTGGCCCACATGATCTAATTTACCTGCTGATAATGCCTTGGAAAGACCACCAGGGGGCCCCACACCATTTTCAGCTTTAGAGGGATGTGAATTTCCCTTTGATGAGAAAGGTGATGGGGAAATAAAACAAGGATCCAAAACAGATGCCTGTGTGTTTCCTGGGAGTGACAAAGTCAGGAACTGCCTCTGTGTGTCAGGCGAGGGAGTAACAGAGACAATGGCACCAACTCCTGAGACAGAGGACCTGATGCATGGTGCAGCCACCGCCTGTGGCCAAGGAAATTCCAGGGAATGTAGACCCCAGTTGTATGGTACAGCCACCATGTGCGACCACAGAAATTCCAGGAATGCAGACCCTCAGTCACATGGTACAGCCACTATCTGCAGCCACAGAAATTCCAGAGAACGCAGACCCTCAGACACATGGTACAGCCACTATCTATGGCCATGGAAATTCCAAGGAATGCAGACCCTCAGTCACATGGTACAGCCACCATATATGGCCACGGAAATTCCGAGGAATGCATACCCCAGTCGCATGGTGCAGCCACAGCCTGCAGCCACAGAAATTCTGGAGAACGCAGACTCCAGTCGCATGGTACAGCCACTACCTATGGCCATGGAAATTCCAGAGAACAGAGACCCTCATTCCCATGGTACAGCCACCACCTATGGCCACGGAAATTCAGGGGAACGCAGACCCTCAGTCACATGGTACAGCTACCACCTGTGGTCACAGAAATCCTGGGGAACACAGACTCCAGTCGCATGGTGCAGCTACCACCTGTGGTCACAGAAATCCTGGGGAACACAGACTCCAGTCGCATGGTGCAGCCACCACCTGCAGTCACGGAAATTCCAGGGAATGCAGACCCCAGTCACATGGTACAGCCACCATCTATGGCCACGGAAATTCCAGGGAACATAGACACCAGTCGCATGGTGCGGCCACCACCTGTGGCCATGGAAATTCTGGGGAATGCAGGCCCCAGTCTCTAAAGTATGAACTTCACTGCAGTGAATGTGGAAGAGTTTCTCTCTGTGCAGAGCTCAGTATCCAGAAGGGGAGATGGCCCCAGGAATGCCTTCCTCCTCTTCAGAGCTCAGGGCCTAGGGCTGACACCCTTGGGAGGGGTCCTTGTTCAGCAATTGTGCCTGTGGAGGGTCCCCCAACACTCACCGTGCACCTCCTAGGAGCAGAGGCTACAACAGGGAGCCAGAGACCAAGCTCTGCTCAGACAACAGTGAGCTGATGGCCTTCCACTCTAAGTTCAACAGGGACCCAGGGACCAAGCTCTGCTCAGACAACAGTGAGTTGATGGCCTTCCACTCTAAGTTCAACAGGGACCCAGGGACCAAGCTCTGCTCAGACAATAGTGAGCAGATGGCCTTCCACTCTAAGTTCAACAGGGACCCAGGGACAAAGTTCTACTGAGACAACAGTGAACTGATGGCCTTCCACTCTAAGTTCCAACTGCATGGAATGTGTATTCCATGAATGCTTGTTAAATGAATGATTCATATAAGGTCATCTGTGCTGACCTTTGCTGGTCTGCTGACTGTGAGCTTCAGAGCATAGGCCTCATTCCTGGAGCAGCCAGCTCTTCCCAGAGCGACGGCCGCTGCAGGGCAAAGCCCAGAGCTTGTCCTGCAGCAACACACTCAGGACCCTGCGCTGGGCACGCTGGGGGCCTCTCCAGCAGAAGATCCCCAGCCCTGACCTTGCAATACCAGTGAACCCCAGGGGAGTCCCAAGTGCTCAAAATCATGTAAATGTCCATTGTGATTTAACATATCAATTTTAGAAGAAAGGGCATATTGCCACCTCCCTCCTCAAACTAGGGACTATAAATCGATCCATCACCCTAACTGAGACTCTGCCTTAAATTCTGCTAAAACTACCATCCAAACACTCAAATTTACATTAGCGTTAAGGGAAAAAAAAAACTAAAACAAACACCTGTAAGAAACGGTCAAGTAACCTGTGATACATCAACCCAAAGATTAAACATGAAAACAATGAAGTAGCAAGATATTAAAAGAATATAAACTCTATGTACATCATGGCCCAAGGTTCTAAAATTACACAGAGACAAAGACTGGAATGGAAGGGGGATATGTTTACAGATACATTTTTTATTTTTTAATTTTTAATATTACTTCTCTAATGTATGATTTGACTAACCAGATAATTCAGCAAAAAATAAAAAAATTAATTATGCCTATAGATAAATATGTAAAGAATCCTTTTCTTTGATGCCAATGGAATTAGTTTGGGTCTGACCCACAGTCTTCAATCTTTTAATTAAGACACAAAAATCATCTTTCAAGCTGTTAGGAAAAAAAGAAGAAAAAGATTGAAAACCAGGAGCCCAGAAGAAAAGGACTCGCTATGTATCACAGCGTCTCTCCACGCCTCTCCACCCCGGACAGTGCTCCCTCTTTCCCCATTTTCATACCTACTGCACAAAACACTTAGTAAAGAACTATCTCAATTCATGAGTCACACAGCACAAAGGGCCAGTGTCGCTGCCAAACATACCCTGCAGCCCCAAAACGAAGAGGCAACTGGTTCCTTCCTTCCTCAGTGAAGGAAGAATGAGAGGCTGCTGGTTGTCATTTTAAATCTCACACCTCAATGTCTTAGCACTTTCCTGCTTTGTTGGTTTCCAGGGCTTATTAAAATTCACCCCCCCCCCCCCCCGCGGATATTGAAGAAAGAAAGCAGGACGGTTGTGCAGGCTTCCAAGAGGCAGAGCCCTGCTTCCGCGGCCACCTCTGTCTTTCTACCCACAGCAGCCGGGTTTACCAATTAGTCTCCCTTAAAGAGCAGTTTATGCTCATCGTGAACAAATGGATGCAATTGCTTCTTTTGAGATGCAGCAAGTTTTGGGCCCTCAGCAAAAAGAAGAAAGAAAGAAAGAAGAAAGAAAGAAAGAAAGAAAGAAAGAAAGAAAGAAAGAAAGAAAGAAAGAGAAAGAAAGAAAGAAAGAAAGAAAGAAAGAAAGAAAGAAAGAAAGAAAGAAAGAAAGAAAGAAAGAAAGAAAGAGAAAGAAAGAGAAAGAGAGAGAGAAAGAAAGAGAGAGAGAAAGAAAGAAAGAAAGAAAGAAAGAAAGAAAGAAAGAAAGAAAGAAAGAAAGAAAGAAAGAAAAAAGAAAAGAAAGGAAAAGAAAAGAAAAGAAAAGAAAGAAAGAAAGAAAGAAAGAAAGAAAGAAAGAAAGAAAGAAAGAAAGAAAGAAAGAAAGAGAAAGAAAGAAAGAAAGAAAGAAAGAAAGAAAAAACAGGGCACTGGCACAACAGTCATAACCTCTGCTTTGCACACACAGAAGGAAAGTTAAAGCCCTGGAGGCGGAGGCGTTCGGAAAGGGAAGGTGGAAGTAGGAAGGACGCCCACGGGATAGAGTGGTCAGAAACAGACCACCTCAACAAAGGGCGCCTTAGACGTTCCAGAGGACAAAATGCCCCTCTTTCCAGGGTAAACACCCATTTGCCAAACTCAGCCAGTGACGGCAAGCAGGAGTTTGCTTTTTTTTTTTAAGGCGTCTGAGTAACGATGACAAGAGCAAGAAATGAGCTTAATAATGGGACTGACAGGGCCCTGGGCTGGTGACTCTGCTGATGTGCACAGCATCAAAACCCAGGTTCCTCAGTGCGCTCCCTCTGCAGTTCAGGACAGCACTACAACTCACCCCATCAATCACTGCTTAAAAAATCAGTTCTAAAAAAAGACGACCCATTTGAAAGCAGCCGGAGGAGGAAGACAGAGAGTGTCTCACAGAATCCAACCGCTTGTAGCCTCGGAACCATAACAAGAATATGAAACTAGCGGGTCCAGTGTGAGGCAGAACAGAGACGCCGTCACGGCTCTCAGGAGGCTGAGCAGGAAGCGCATGGCTCAGGCCCTGCAACGCCCTAAGGGCGCCTGGAGCAGCCCACAGGCCTGTGTCCTTCGTGTGGGTTCACCTTCCTAGTTTCCTGGGTAAATTCAATGTACAGCATTTATTCGCCAAGAAAAGAACATTCAAATCAAACTACTGTCATAACTCTGAAGGGCTCTTAACACTCCAGTCCACACGTTCAAAAGCCCACAGATATCAGTGCTGCCACTGTGCAGGTAACAATGTTTTGGATGCATCATGCACGTAACCAGTAACGATGTTTTCATGTTTTCCGTAGCCATCTCATTCAGGATACTAAAATGATCTGTGACGACTTGATACTTAGTTATCTGTGATTTTCAGATAGATTTAACAAGGCTACCTGGCCAAGAAGGCCTCACCCTCCTGAACCTGGGCACCGGTGCCCCTACGTGCACCCGGGGCCTGGGGAGCGCAGTCTCCACCACCTCTCGCTCTTCAATGTTAAATGTCCTCCCGGAGCGCCTGCGTCGTGGGCCCAGGCTCGGCCCCTCCTGGAGAGCCCTTTCCACATTACAGGACAGGGGAAGCCCAGAGCCCGCGCTGCGGCGCCGCTGACGTCCGGGAGTCCCCGCTTCCTGGTCCTTCCCGTCCGCGGAGGCTGGCGGGGAGGGCCTGGGACCCATTTTAGTTTTCGGTTTTGTCACGAGCCGGAAGGCGACAGCACATGCGAGCGCAGGAAACCCTTTTTTAAAATCTTCCAACGGAAACGCGAGGGGCTGCCGGACTGCCTCGGAGACGCTAGGCGGGAACCCAGAGCACCCCTGCCGTTTCCCGCATTGCAGCAGCCGGGACCCCGCCCACGCCGCGGGGGGCCCGAGGCGACAGGAGGCCCGCCGGGATCCGGCCGTTTCTTCCTCGACAAGCTGGGGGGTGGCGTGGGGCGGAGTTGGGGGGCGGGGGCAACTTAAGAAGTGATCGCGCTGTACCCAGGATTCGGAGGGGAAGCCCGGCCCCATCCTACAGCTCAGAGGCAGAACGACCCCGGAAGGTGCTCCAGGCGACCCCCTCTACCAGGCTCAATTTAAAACATAAACCGGAGAGGGTGGAAAGCTCACTATTTTCCGAATGGAGGTTCCTATCGCCATGTTCCTTCCTCCTCCGCCCCACCCGGCAAGGACCCCGGGGCTGCCTTGCCGGCTCCCGCCGCCCCGCAGGTACCCCTGCCGCTCCCGGGCACGGGCTTCTCCCCAGTTCTTCCCATCGCTTCCCCGCTCTTCTCCCCAGTTCTTCCCATCGCTTCCCCACCTTTCCCCGGGTCCTCCCATCGCTTCCCCCTCTTCTGCCCGGTTCCCCCATCCCCTTTGCCCTGTTCTCCCCTTCTCCCTCTTCTCCCCTTCTCCGTCCGTCCCTCCCTCGCCGCCCGGAGGGGGGCGCGCACCTTGAGCATGTCCCCCGCTGGTCAGCACGCCGATGGCCTTGCCGGCCCCGGAGAGGTGCTCCAGGAACTTCCGCAAGGAGCCCTTGGGGGCCCGGGAGTCGTCCGCGTCCAAGGCGAGGAGGCCGAGGGCAGCCGCTAGTCCGGGTGCGCAGCAGGCAATGGATACCCTGCCGGCGCGCGCCCGACTCGGAAAAGCTGCCCCGCCCGCGCCCCCGCCCGGCCCTAGCGTCAAAGGGTCTTGACGGGCGGGGCCCAAGCGCACAGGAGGGGCTGCGGGGGTGGGGCGCGGCTAGGGGCAGGGGCAGGGGCAGGGAAAGGGGCAGAGAAAGGGGCAGGGGCTGGCCGGGGCCGGGTGTGGGCAGGAGGACCTACGCAGGGGTCGTCGTAGGTGGCTGCCGCGCTAGCGGTGGGTGAGGTCGCGGAGGCGGGGGTAGCACCACAAGTGGGCGGAGTCCCTGGGGGTGGGGCCGCGTTGCCGGTGCGCTAGCCTCGCGGGTGGGTTGGAGGACTCTGGTTGGGGCCTTTAGAGATGCCCGGAGCGCCACAGGTGGGGGCAGGGGCAGCGACCGGGGGAGGGGAGACCGCAAGGGGGCGGGGTCACATCGTTCGCTGGGCGGGCCAAGGCAGGGCGGAATAGAACGCCGGGAGCATCTCCCGGGGCGGGGGAGGGGGGGGGGCAAGGGAGACCGTGTGTGGGCGCGAACGCCGGGGCCGGTGGAAACCCCGCACTTGCGGGGAGCGCCGATGGCGGGGCGGGGTGGAATTGGGGCGCGGAGACCCCACCTGGACGCGGAGGCTCGCGGCAGGCCCGGTAGATCCGGCTGTTGTCAGCGCCGAGCCCGGCCGCGCGCACAGCTTCTTGTTGGCGGCAGGATTCCTCCTGGGGCTGCGCTAGGAGCCTCTGCGCGCGGCTTCCTCGATCCCCGCCCCCACGTTTTCTCTGCAGCCTGAGGTCGGGAAGGACGCACGGAGAGTGGATCCTCCAGGTGGTGGGAAAAGCTGAGCGCGGCGAGCTTAGCTATGACGAAGCTGCGATTTCCCGGGTCCACGGGGTCTGTGGCGCTCCCGGGCCCCCAGCTCGTCCCGTGGGGAGAAGAATCCTTGGGGTGGGGGAGAGTATCGGGGCGCTACACTCAGAGACGCATGGGCGCGCGAAAGTCAGAGTGGGATAGGAGGAGGCGCAACGGGACTGACCTGGCGGGGAGGCGGGACGACCCTTCCTCCCTACGGACAGGCGCGCTGCTGTACGCTGTGCCGACCTCGGCTGACTTCACCGGCCAACTCCACGTGCTGAAATACGCACATCCAAAGCGCTGTGCCAGTTGCCCATCCACAGCTTAACAGCCTGGTGCCAGTTACCTGCGATGGGACAGGGAGCAGCCCCTACAAAAGCACGGGCTTATGGGATCCCGGTTCCTTCAGTGCTCACCCCACGAAGAAGGGCTCCCAAACGGCCCCACTCGAGGGCTTTCCGGAGGATGGTCCTGCGCAGTGGGTGTTTGTTGAACAGATAGGAAACAACAAAAGAGACTAAGAAGAGGTTTGTTCTATGAACCCGGGAAAGTGAAGCAATAGCAAAGGAGAGTCTCACCAAAGGGCAATCCTGGGGAAAAGATGGAGAGGCATGGATTTTTCTTGGATGTGTGCCTCATCCTGGGGCTCATCACGCTGAGCATCAAATATTCATTGCAAAAGAGGAAAAAAATATATATGCTGCAGACAATGCTGGATGGTCTAATCTCTCCCTTGGCCAGAATTAACGGCGAAATTCCTAACCCCTCGTGGTCCTCAGAATCACCTGTCCTATGCACACCCCCATTAAACCACTGAAGTCCAGTTTCTGGGAGCTCAGCCAGGAAATGTGTATTTTTAAACAAACCACCTAGGTTATCCTGATGAATGCAAAGTCAGAGAGCGCTGCTCTCATGCAGTGAACCTGAGCATTATTCTATTAATTAAAAGGGAGAGGCGAATCCTGGCTGTCTTAAGGTGACAGTTGAGTGGCCTTTGCCTTCTGGCGGGCAGAAGAGCAGACCGAGGCTCTAAGCACCTGCACCCACAGTTGGGCTCAGGATCTGTGCTGGAGAATAGAAGGGCTAATTTAATTATTCATGCCTTTTTAGAGCATGTTACATGTGGAGAAGGTGGGCCACACTGAATTTTATTTTAGCCAAATACCCGTTATCTCCTTATACAATTGATATTTTTCTATTGAACATTAGGGGATTGGTCATTTGTCATCAAATTGTCTGTAATACAGAAAATGATAGATACAACCTAACAGTTCAAACATGATGAGTTAAATAAATGATGGTAAAAATATGCGCTGCAATAATATTTAGTTGCTGTTACCGCTACAAAGATATGTGTCTACTGACATGGAAATATGTTCAGGACATACAAATAAGTGAAAAGGCAGGCCTAGACGCAGTGCGAGCCTGTGTGTGAGTGCGTGCGTGTGTGTGTATGTGTGTGTGTGTGTGTGTGTGTGAGTCTGCATACATATGTAAATATTTCTGAGCATTTTATTTCCTTTCTTTTGCTTAGTATAGGCAATGCCATTTTTCTCTGCGATGAACAGGTATTGTTTAGGGAATAGAAATAGCTAATGAAAAACAATAAAATTTAGAGTGTCAAGACCCCCAAGGTTACGGATTATGTTCAAAAGTTTGTCTGTGTATAAGGGCTGGGGTCAGGGTGGTCACTGACGGTCCTCACACATCTGTTCTTATGAGTTTGGCCCATTGCTCAGTCAGTCAGGGAATTAACATATATTAATATATACCTGTAGCAAAGATGGAAAAGAATAGCTATGGCTTTTTTTTTTTTTTTTGAAAGTCATGTATTTCAATGTTGCTACAACTAGAGTTTTTTGTTTTTTTTTTTTTTTTAACTTTGGCCTTAGCAATGAATCTTCTAATTTAAGAGGAAGATATTACATGCCGTGCTGACCGTACAGCTTCCACCCAGTAGGACCTGAGGTGTGTGCTTGTTCTTTATTGTCCCTTGACAGATTACTCCAAAGGCCCACACCAGCACACACTTATACCCCAGGAATGATTACTCCTTGGGCCAGGAGTTCAGGCAGGCTTCACTGGGCCCTCTGCCCCAGGGGCTCTCCAGGGCTGCAGCAGGTGTCTGCCTAGGGCTGCTGTGTCTTCTGAAGGCTCAGGCTCATCAGGGGAGGAGCTGCTTCCATGCTCACTTCTGTGTTGCTGGCAGGATTCTGTTGCTTGCAGGCTGTTGGACTGAAGGCCCCAGTCTCTCTGTGGCATCAGCTTCAGGTTGCCCTCTGCCCTGGGCGGGTGACTGGCTTTGCCAGAACTAGCACCTACCAAGAGCCAGGGGGAGAGTTCCAGTGGACAGAACCTCAGCTCCTCCCAATCCAATCTCAGGAGAGACCGCCATCTCTTTTGCCTGGTTCTATTCATCAGAAGTGAGCCGCTGAGTCCAGCCCTCTTCTAGGGTCTGGCTGTGAACACTAGAGACAGCGGCCAAGGGGAGACACTTGGGAGGGTGGTGCTGCCTGGGACCTGCCTAGGACAAGGTGAAGGAGAACATGCATAGGGACAGCTGCCCTTCCCACTTCCCCTCAGTGGTGAGCGCAGGAGTTGCCGATGTGCCCTAAAGGAGTTCTGGCATCCCAGGAGGGAAGCAGCTACCAGCCATGAGGACACCATGACCCAGTGCCCCAGCATGTGGGGCTGCACATCCCAGGGCTACCTGAGCTGCAGCCTCTTCCCCTTCTCTGCTGTCTCGGCCTGTGCATGGAGTGGGCATCTCAAATCTGCAGGGGCCAAACTGAGCTCAGGCCTCTGCACCCCCCACACAACCCCCCATCGCTCAATCTTCCTTACCTCAGCTCCTGGTGACTCCATCCTCCCAGGGGCTCAGGCTGAAGCCTTGCAGTGCTCTTCCACCCTGGCATCTAAGTCCCTCAGGAAAGTCCCCATTGGCTCTTCATTGCATCTGGAGCCACTAGGGCCAGGCCACGACCTTTGACCTGGACCGGAACAGGCTCCCTCCTCATCCCCTGCTCTGCCCCAACCTCCACCCCACCTCCATGTCTCGGGTGTCCTCAGCTTCAAAGTCAGGGTGCACCTATCAGGATGTAATTCAGGCATCTTCTCTGCTGACTCGGAGTCACAGACCCCACACAAGCCACACTGGCCTGTCCTCTGGTCCCTTCAGATCCTGGTGCTGCCCAGAGGCCCATGCAGGCACCCGACAACCTCAGGCCTAGCCTGCTCTTTCCTCAACCCAGGCCCTCCTCTCCCTACCGACTCTGCCCACTTTCCACAGGTCTGTCCTGCAAGGTCTCCTGCACGGTGAGGCCTCCCCAGATCACCCTCTTAGAAATTTTGGGCTCCATGCACACTCCTGTTCCCTCCCTGCTGCTCTTAAAACATCCTCGTCAGTGTCACATATGGGGCATTTCACCTATCTGCTGGGCTTCTCGAAAGGTCCCCTGGCTGAACTGTGAATGCCGTGGATTCAGAGATCTTTCACTATTCCCTGCTGCAGTCCCAGGGCAACAGCAGAGCCCAGGACAGAGTGAACCTGTCATGGGTGCTGCTGAATGAATGAATGAAGGAGGGAGTGAGTGAGTGAGTGAAGGAGTAAATGAGTGAGTAAATGAGTGAATGGGTGAGTGAGTGAGTCAGTCAGTGAATGAGTGAGTGAGTGGATGAGGGAAGGAGAAATGAGTGAGTGAGTGGGTAAATGACTGAATGAGTGACCGTGAGTGAGTGAATGAATTGCCAAGGGAGTCAATGAGTGAATGAGTGAGTGAGTGAATGGGTGAGTGAATAAGTGAGTAAGTGAATGAATGAGCGTCTTAGTGAATGAGTGAGTGAATAAGCAAGTGAATAAGTGAGTGAATGAGTGAGTGACCGAGGGAATAAATGAGTGATGAGTGAGTGAGTGAGTGAATGAATGAGTGAGTGAGTGAATGAATGAGTGACTTAGTGAATGGGTGAGTGGGTGAATGAGTGAGTGAACAGATGAGTGGGTGAGTGAGTGAATGGGTGAGGGAAAGAGTGAGTGAATGAGTCAGTGAGCGAACAAGTGAATGAGGGAGTGAAGAATTGAGTGAGTGAATGAACAAGTGAGTGAGTGAATGAGTCAATAAATGAGTGAGTGTGTGAGTAAAGGATGAGTGAATGAGTGAGTGAAGAGGTGAATGAGTGAGTGAATGAGTGAATGATTTGAGTGAGTGAATGATTGAGTGAATGAATGAGGAAATGAGTGAGTGAGTGAATAAGTGAGTGAATGAGTGAGTGAATGAGTGAGTGAATGAGTGAATGGGTGAGTGAGTGAAAGGGTGAGTTAGGGAATGACTGAGTGAGTGAATGAGGGAATGAATGAGTGAATGAATGGGTGAGTGAATGAGTGAGTGAGTGAGTGAATGGGTCAGTGAATGAGTGAGTGAATGAGTAAATGAATGAGCAAGTGAGTAAAAGGGTGAGTGAATGAGTGAGTGAGCGAGTGAAGGAGTGAATGAGTGAATGAGTGAGTGAGTGAATGAGTTAACGAGTGAATGAATGAGTGAGTGAATGAGTGAGTGGGTCGCTCAGAGGAGATGAGGACCGGAGTTGCCCTCTGACTGCTACAGTAGACAGGAGCTGAAGGAGTCTGAAGGGTGGGATGTGCTCACGCGGTACATACACCCTGCTCCACACATCCCCAGAGAAACCTAGTCTCACCAGAGGGGTCGCTTGAGAATTATTAGTAACAACCTTTTTCCCAATATTTCATATATGCAGGATGATTTCTTACTTTCCTTGAAAATGCCAATCGTTTTTTGGACTTGGAATTCTCCACTGCTGGTCCACGCCACTGTATTCTCCCATAGGGGTATCCCCCGAGTTGGAGAAAGAGTCATTCCCAGGAATGGATAAAAGCCAGAAGGGCATCATCAGGTGGGGCACCTTCTCCTATCATCCTCCCCTTCCTGTCTGGGTTACCCTGAGTGACTTGGTTTGGAGGTCTACAAAATGCGGACATATCAAATTTAGATAAAAGCCTAAGCAGTTTAAGAGGTTGCAGTACTAGCAGGAAGGTCTTTGGCTCCTGGCACCCTCCTCCTGTCCAGTCTCTGCTGGACCCAGGACTCTGACTCCACCTTCGGCCTTGGGGGTTTCCTCCCTTCCTTCCCAGCCACTGAGCCGGCTTGGGCTAATCTGCAACCGCAGAGGTGCAGCCCTCCTCCTTTCCTCCTGCCTCTTCCTCTCTTCTCACTTTCCTTCTGCTTCTTTCAGGACTTTGGAAAGTCCAAGAATAAGCAAAACTGTAGACCAGAAAACGCTGCCTTGAGCCCATTCCCCTCCCAGCAGCTTCCCTTCAGACTCCTTGATCTTGAAAACTTATTTTGCTTCGTATCTAGATGCTAAACTTTATATAGAAAGCAGGTGGGGTTGGTTTCTTGGCCGGGTACAGGGACTCACACCTATAACCCCAGCGCTTTAGAGGCCAAGGGGGAACGATTGCTTGAGGTCACATGTTTGAGACTAGCCTGGGCAACACAGGGAGACCTCGTCTCTACAAAAATTCAAAAAAAAAAAAATTGCCTGGAGCGATGGCACATCTGTAGTCCCAGGTACTTGGGAGGTCGAGGCAGGAGGACCACTTGAACTCAGGAGTTTGAGATAACAGTGAGCTATGATTATATCACTGCACTCCAGCTTGAGTAAGAGAGTGAGACACTATCTCCTAAAAATATAAAAATAAAAAGTGCTGGAGTCCAAGCCCACAGCCAATTGCGACATGTAGATCTTTTATTTTTATAATCCGCCTCTCTTGTCTAAGTGCCAAATGACACTTTCATTGTGTGCAACTACTTCCACTTTTGACTGGCTTCTCTTTCCTTATGTATTAAGAATCAGGTTGCATAGAGTTCTGAGAAAATAAAATAATAAATCAGCTGCGTGCCATGGCTCATGTCTATAATCTCAGCACTTTAGGAGGCTGACACAAGGATTGCTTGAGACCAGGAGTTTGAGACCCGCTTTGGCCACATAACGAGATCCTGTCTCTACAAAAAATAAAAATAAAACGTTAGCAGGACATGGTGGCACACCTGTAGTCCCAGCTACTCAGGTGGCGGAGGCCTGAGGATTGGCTCGAGCCTGGGAGGTTGAGACTGCAGTGAGCCGTGATCATACTACTACACTTTGGCCTGAGTGACACAGTGAGACTCTATTTCTAAATAAATAAATAGTATAATATAATATAATATAATATAATATAATATAATATAATATAATATAGTTTAAAAACAGATGGAAGCTTCCCAAGACTTTGATGCAGAAGCAGGTTGCCCTGAACCAATTAAAATTAATGTCCAAAAACCGGAAAGAAATGAAAAAAGAAGTTGGATTATTTCTGTAAAGTATGAGGCCACTACAAGTTTTACTTTCTCTAGGACATTTTCTCAGTGGTGTCAACTGAAGTCCACTTCACAGAATGACTTCATCTCCTGAGCACATTGGAGAACGATGATTAAAGAGACTTCCTGGCACTCCCGATATTTTTAGTGTCACATGGAAGCAGCAAGAGTCATATGTGTGAAATAGGTGGTATTAAAAGCGGAAGACATTGGTTTGTTCTTTCATGAACATCATCGGAACATTTCTCTAACGACTAGCGTTATGTCAGAAAATGGGGAGAGAGAGATGGTTGTTTATTGGCAAATAAGTTAGATAAATTTCCCAGTTAGAAAAACAATCATGATTTTAGCCTTGTCAGATGAAGTCAGATATGCCCTATGCTTCAGTTATGGAATGCTACCTCTGAATATTGATTGACAAGTATCTTCCACAGACCTGTGATCTGTCGCTGTGTATAAGCTTGAATTCATAACTACCAGTCCTTGAAGCTCCCTTGCTTCCTGCACTGAACTGAAGTGGCTCCCAACTGAGGCATTCAAGGGAAAACTCACTGAAATATTTGAAACCACCGCCATGAACAAGAATGCTCTTCCTGTATGCTAGGATGTACATCCAGAGGGTTATCTCGTTAGTTGTATATGCCAGCATCCCGCAGGATCTTTTACCTTTTTTGGGTGTGAACTTCGAGATTCTGATGTAAGCTGCAGACCTCTTCCTCTTCCAGGCGGGTTGGAGGAGAAGGCTGTACTGGAGGGGAAGGCTGGGCTGGAGGAAAAGAGTGGGCAGGAGGGAAGGGTGGGCTGGAGGGAAAGGGTGGGCTGGAGGAAAATGGTGGGCAGGAGGGGAGAGAGGGAACCTGTGGTCTTCCTCAGGTTGCAAGAGAAAGAGAGCAGATGGGGAAGGATCAGTTACGTCTTCATCTCACATGCGGTAAATCAGTCCTCTACATAAGCCTTTATATAAGATAAGGTGAACATAGACCAGCTTCCTGTGGAGATGTAGCTATCTGCAGCTATCTGCAGCTATCTGCTTAGGAACAAAAGGAAATGCAGTTTCTTGCATGATTCAGCTTCCAACTTAATGATTTTTTTCCGTTTTGGCTGTGAGTTGGGGTCCCGAGGCTTTATTTTTCCCTGTGCACTATATTGTATGTGAAAATTGTTGTTTGGGACCTAAAGTTGTTTACTTACTCCACCTGCATCCGTTAGCTCCATTTCCATTTGGAGTGGCTTCTGGAAGGCTGGAATTGAAATCCACCAGTGCCCATTTCAAGGTGTTCCCAACATTGCCTGGGAACAAGGAGCCCGGATACGCTTCCCTGTGGATGCAGGTCAGTCATCATAACGCACAGAGATAGCGTTGACCTCAGCCTGGAGCCATTGTCCTGAAAGGGGATTCTTCTCAGCTCGGGCCCGAGACTGATCCCTGAGAAGCGGCTGCTCCATCCCTGAACCCTTCCTGCTTATGTCTCCTTACTTCCTAGTGATCACGGCATTCAGGCTCAGAATGCCGCAGGCCTATCCCACTGGAAGCTGCCAAGGTGCCTCCTGCCACTCAGGACGCCCGGCACAGCAGCAGGATCAAGGGACCAGCAGGGAAGAGGCTGCAGTGATTTGGGGGAACAGCCCAAAAATCACCTGGAGCCTGGTGGCAGGTGGTCCCACCTCCTCCCCAATATTAGGTCCCAGAGAAAATGACAATATGAGCAGCTCATGTCACCATTATTAGCAGAGTCTTTTTATTCTTTCCTTAATTTTTTGCCATTAAATGGAGCTCTATAGGCCCATTTTCTTTTTTCTTTTTTTTTTTTTTTTTAGACAGAGTCTTGTTCTGTTGCGCAGGCTGGAGTGCAGTGAAGCGATATTGGCTCACTACAAGCTCGGCCTCCCGGGTTCACGCCGTTCTCCTGCCTCAGCCTCCCGAGTAGCTGGGACTACAGGGCCCCATCACCATGCATGGCTAATTTTTTGTATTTTTAGTAGAGATGGTGTTTCACTGTGTTAGCCAGGATGGTCTCGATCTCCTGACCTCGTGATCCACCTGCCTCAGCCTCCCAAAGTGCTGGGATTACAGGCATGAGCCACCCCGCCAGGCCTATAGGCCCATTTTCTGCTTTTAATGCCACCAGTACATGAAATTCCAGAGCTGCTTCTGTGAAACATACTTTCATTTTCATTATTTTATTATTCATTACATTAATTCTAGTATTTTATTCTCTTTGTTTTTTTAAGAAGAACTTCAGCGAGAGAGGGGCTATCCCTGCTGCCTTGTGGCTGCAGAAGGAGAGAGAAGGAGCCTCTCCTAAAAAGGGTTTCATGAAAGCCCTGAGGCGAGATACTCACTTCAGAGGGTTCAGGACAAGGACACTCACTTTGTTCTGTGCGGTGTGGAGACACGGGTGAGCGTTCCTCAGTGACACCAACTGGTTCCCTCTTGTCCTCAGCTGCCAGTGCCCTGGGACATGTCATTTGGACAAAACCATTTTCCATGTCCTGCCATCCATTCCACGGAGGCAGGAGAAAAGGGTCTGGAGGCAGGAACATAAGGCCGATTCACCTTGACTTCCGAGAACGAAATCAAATGGAAACTCTTGCAGTATGACAAGAAATATCCTCTCCATTTACACAGGGCTTACACCGAGTACATGACTTTGTAATTTTACTTCATCCTCTTCATTTACGTAGGGTACACACCAAGTAACCAATGGAAACCTCGAGAGGGGATTTAAGCCCTAGAAACTTCAGTAACGGGCCCCCTGTGCTCAGGCGCTCTCACCCTGTGGAGCGTGCTTTCATTTTCCGTAAATGTCTGCTTTGCTGCTTCATTCTTTCCTTGCTCCATTTTTGCATTGCGTCCAATTCTTGGTTCAAGGCACCAACAACCTGGACACTTTCAACCAGTAACATTATCTTAATATCTTGTTTTAAAACTGAATTCTGTTTTTCATCTGTTCACCTAGTTTTTAGAAAATAACAGTGAAATACCAATTGGAGCTTACCACAGCTTAATAGGAGGGTCACTGTGAGCTATACAACAGGTTTGATGTTTAAAAGTTTGCAACATTTTTTATTGCTCTTTCATTTACAAACTACAGTAAACATTTAGTTTTTTATGTTTAATTATGAAATATATGACACCTAAGAGTCTATAAAATTTGGCTGGGCATGGTGGCTCATGTCTGTAAGCCCAGCACTTTCGGAGGCTGAGGCAGGTGGATCATTTGAAGTCAGGTGTTCAAGACCAGCCTGGCCAATGTGGTGAAACCCGTCTCTACTAAAAAAATACAAAAAGTTAGCTGAGCATCATGGCAGGCACCTGTGATCCCAGCTACTCGGGAGGCTGAGGTGGGAGAGTTGTTTGAACCCAGGAGATAGAAGTTGCAGCAAGCCGAGATCGTGCCATTAAACTCTAGCCTGGGCTACATGAGCAAAACTCCGCCTCAAAAGCAAACAAACAAACAAAACTGAATGCATAATCTGATAGATTAATAATTGCGCTGATGTCATCATGCATCAGCATCGAGTGTCTTGAAAGGCTACAATACGCCCTTCTTTGATCACCTGGGTCTCCCTTCTTCACCCAGACATAGGACTAATGTGTTAATGTTTGTCTTGCTTTTCATAAGTTATATCATTTCTCTGTATATTATTCAGCCATGTCATATGTTATAGTTTGTGAACTGTATATGGAATAGCAGTGTATTTTTCAGTAATTTCCTTTGTTCACTGTAATTTTTCATTGCTGATGCTTCTAACGGCAGTTCATTTTCACAGCTGTATCATATTCCACAATGTGACTATGCCAGCTTTTTTCCTTGATAGAGATGTATTTGGGTGGCTTTCAAGTGTTTTCTATGTCTACAATCACTGCCTAAATATTCTTGCCCCGTATGTGTCTCTTGGAGAAGGCAGTGCAAAGGCATTTCTGGGGCAGACATGCCTGAGAAGGCAAGTGTGAGGCCACAGAGGGGCGTGTCTAGCTTTTTATGAAATACAGTCTCTTAACGGGAGCAACAGCAGTGGATACTTTGCCAGCAGTTGATCTTTTCCACATTTTGGATTTTTGTGGCTCTGCTCAATTTGTTTCTTGAATTATTGGATGTATCCACAGTACTTTGTTTACTTATGTTTTGTAACTTTTTGCACGGGGACTTATCTTTCTTGGAATTTTAAGTGGGGATATATTTTGAGGACAGGGTTGCATTGTTTCAGCAAAGATGTTCACTCACATGGGGTAGAGGTGAAGTGAGCAGCCGCCTGGTGCCACGTCGATTTGACCCATGCTCTCGAGGTCTTCCAGCATGAACTCCTGGAGGACTGTTTCTCATCGGTTCTCAGGGTCAGTGGTTTTCCCTCCACCCAGCACCAATGCAGGGACAGCTGCTCTCCTTGCTGCTCCTGCTCTGAGGTGGGCTTTTATTTTAAGTCTAAGATGTCAGATTTCTGACCTCATTTTGGAGAGACATCCGGTTTTGTTTCTGATGCCCCATCCTCTGTGCAACTGTCTAAACAGAAAAATAAATTCCACTTTGGTTCCCGCCAATTCCTTATCGACTGCTGTGGATTCCATCCTTCAATGCCAGCCCAGTAATGCACTTACAAAGATGCATTTTTGTAGGTTTTACCCAACATCTCAGTTGTTTTCGTTGGGAAAGCTATTTAGTGTCCCTTATGTTGAAAGTTGGAAGCGCCTGGCAGCACTATAGGTGAGAGAGCTGCTCTTCCCCCTTTTCATCATCTTCACGCTGGGTCCAGGCCTTCTTCACTCTGTGATTAAGATGCCACAATGGGCCGGGCATGGTGGCTCATGCCTGTAATCTTAGCACTTTAGGAGGCCAAGGTGGGTGAATCACCCGAGGCCAGGGGTTCAAGACCAACCTTGCCAACATGGTGAAACTCCGTCTCTACTAAGAGTACCAAAAATTAGCCCGGCATGGTGGTGGGTGCCTGTAATCCCAGCTACTCTGGAAGCTGAGGCAGGAGAATCGCTGGAACCCAGGAAGTGGAGGTTGCAGTGAGCTGAGATCACGCCATTGCACTTCAGCCTGGGCAACAGAGTGAGACTCCATCTCAAAATAAATAAATAAACAAAAAAATAAATAGCTGCTATGGCCTCTGAGCTGCTTGCTCTGCCTCTGGCATCCATTCTCATGCCCCACATTAGCAGAGATGCACTCACACCCAGTGGGAAGGCAGGGCGACTGAAGGACTGTTATTATTAACAAGAAAGATAAAATAATTCTGAGGATAATGTATAATTCTGTTTCCTAGAAATATAAAAATGCTCCGATAAATTATTAGAATTAACAAAATTCAGTTTAGCACTCATGTTCCAAATGATCACCAACTTTAATATGCCAACAGTAGCAAGACTAAATAATAAGAGGGAGTGAGGGGGTTCACTCACAAGGGCCAGGCCTCTGCAGAGAGGGCAAGAAGGTCGACTCACTCTGCAGCTTCCTGGCCCATCATCGTTTTCCATGGTGAGAGGCTTATGGGGCCTGGCCCTCCCTCTCCTGCCTGGGGCCTCCAGCTTATTCTCAGGGCTGGGCAAGGAATAAGCCCCATTTAGCTCATTTCCTCACTTGACCTTCTTCTGGACTGAAATGCATTTGCTTTCCGAGTGCTCATCAGGGAGCCGCACATAGAAGCCCTTGTTTTCTCCCCACTGCTGACTGATTCTGGGTTCGAAAATGCCCCCATTCCCCTGACTCCTTGGACACTGCATCTTTGGCTTTCACTCCAAGATTTTGATCTCAGTTAAGGATTCAGAAACTCTCTTTTTAAACTTTATTCTCAGATTGGTTTTCTAAAAGTCAGGCCAAAAAAAAAAAAAAAAAAAAAAAGACACGTAAAGTGGGTGAGTCAAGTGTGAGTGTAAAGTTCCGAGGATGAAGCCGAGCATACACGAACCTCTGTGAGGGCGGCGTCTGTGCTCAGGAGTCATGTTCATCCCAGAGCTTCCCAGGACACAGACCTAAACAAAAGAAAAAAAAGGAGGATAACAGAAGTAAATGCTAAGATTCTCCATAAAATCCCATTTTTTTGGTGAATGGGGTTTTCCCTTAATTTCTAGGCATTTGGCATCATGGAAATAGAACAGCAGCATCTTATACCTGCATGGCCGAGCTTTTTCAGGTGGGCAGAATAAACCAGGACAGTATACAGATCAGAGGGCAGGTTGGCAGGTGTGGATGACCACAGAGGATGTGGGATGATCCTAAGGGGCCTTTCTACCATGATGTGTATGGGATGCAGGGAGGGGACAGAGAAGCAGTCAGGGAGACAGGGGGCGGGGGAGAGTGGGGGAGAGAGAGAGAGAGAGAAAGGGGGAGATAGAGAGGGAGAAAGGGAGGGAGGGAGAGACAGAGAGAGGGAGAGAGAGAGAAAGGCATGGATAGAGGGATGGAGGGAAGGACATAGAGAGGGAGAAAGAGAGAGGGAGAGAGAGAGGGAGAGAGGACCAATTCACCACTTTTGTCCAAAAAACCAGGCCAAAGGTCTGGAGCCCGAGCGTACCTTCTCTAAAGGGTTTTGGAGCATATTGTTTTTAATTCCCTTATTCCTGCAGCTCTTCTAGAATATGACCATCTTCTGACTGTTCTATTCTTTTCTTTCTTTTTTTCTTTTATTAAATACACTCCTACAATTTGAGCTTGTTTTCCTATCTCATAAGCTATATCCTGCCAACATTCCAGGAATGAGTCTAATTTTATTGTTTTATTTATTTATTTAAACATTTTGCTTTTTCTTTAAGAAAGATTCTAGAAGTGGAATTTCTGGCCCATGGATGCAATTGTGAGGACATTTGTGAAGCTCTTGTCCAATGCCAGTCCAGAAGGCTGGTCCCGAGAAGGCTCCTTGAGAAAGAGGGGGTCTGCTGCACAGCTCCCGGTAGGCACCTGTGCCATTGATCTGGGTTGGCAGGATCCATGCTCCACAGGTGGCCTCACAGCCTGGGACCTGGGTGTCCTAGAACAGCCCTGTGGTCCTACTTTGCCCCTCCTGCCACTGTTCCTTCTTCCCTGATGTCATTCTGCTTCTAGGAGGACTTCCTTTTGGTTCCTGTGACCTGGCCTTCTGTTTGATTCGTTACTGAGCAGTCTTAGTTCATTCAGGCTGCTAAGACAAAGTGCCATAGACTGGGAGGTTTATTTTATTTATTATTCATTTATTTATTTATTTATTTATTTATTTATTTATTTATTTATTTATTTTGAAACGGAGCCTTGCTCTGTTGCCCAGGCAGGAGAGCAGTGCTGTGATCTCAGTTCACTGCAAGTTCCAACTCCCAAGTTCAGTGATTTTCCTGCCTCAGCCTCCCGAGTAGCTGGGACTACAGGTGCCCACAATAATACCTGGCATTTTCTATCTTTTTTTGCATTTTTAGTAGACATTTGGTTTCGTCATGTTGGCCAGGGTGGTCTCGATCTCTTGACCACTTGATTCACTTGGCTTAGCCTTCCAAAGTGCTGTGATTACAGGCGTCAACCACCGCACCTGGCCTAGACTGAGTGATTTATGAAAAACGGATACTGATTTCTCACAGTCTGGAGGCTGCAAGTCCAAGGTCAATGGAATGGCAGACTTAGTATCTAGCGAGGGCTGCTTTCTGCTTCATCGAAGGAACCATCTCACAACACCGTCCCAAGGTTAAGGAGCAGGCCAGCTTACCGGGGTCTCTTTTACAAATCTCATTCTGGCTCCCAGAAGCCAGGGGGGCAGGCCGAGGGTGGCGGCTGGGAGCCCGATCGCGGGGGGTGCCTGCACCCCCGGCGATGGGGCTCCCAGAAGCCAGGGGGGCGGGCCGGGGGTGGCGGCTGGGATCCCGATCGCGGGGGGTGCCTGCACCCCCGGCGATGGGGCTCCCAGGAGCCGGGTGGGCGGGCCGGGGGTGGCGGCTGGGAGCCCGATCGGGGTGCGTGCCTGACCCCACGGCAAGGGGGCTCCCAGGAGCCAAGGGGGCGGGGCCGGGGTGGCGGCTGGGAGCCCGATCGGGGGGCGTGCCTGACCCCCCCGCGATGGGGCTCCCAGAAGCCAGGGGGGCGGGCCGGGTGTGGCGGCTGGGAGCCCGATCGCGGGGGGGTGCCGGCACCCCCGGCGATGGGGCTCCCAGAAGCCAGGGGGGCGGGCCGGGGGTGGCGGCTGGGAGCCCGATCGCGGGGGGTGCCGGCACCCCCGGCGATGGGGCTCCCAGAAGCCAGGGGGGCGGGCCGGGGGTGGCGGCTGGGAGCCCGATCGCGGGGGGTGCCGGCACCCCCGGCGATGGGGCTCCCAGAAGCCAGGGGGGCGGGCCGGGGGTGGCGGCTGGGAGCCCGATCGCGGGGGGTGCCGGCAGCCCCGGCGATGGGGCTCCCAGAAGCCAGGGGGGCGGGCCGGGGGTGGCGGCTGGGAGCCCGATCGCGGGGGGTGCCGGCACCCCCGGCGATGGGGCTCCCAGAAGCCAGGGGGGCGGGCCGGGGGTGGCGGCTGGGAGCCCGATCGCGGGGGGTGCCGGCACCCCCGGCGATGGGGCTCCCAGAAGCCAGGGGGGCGGGCCGGGGGTGGCGGCTGGGAGCCCGATCGCGGGGGGTGCCGGCACCCCCGGCGATGGGGCTCCCAGAAGCCAGGGGGGCGGGTCCGGGGTGGCGGCTGGGAGCCCGATCGGGGGGCGTGCCTGACCCCCCGGCGATGGGGCTCCCAGAAGCCAGGGGGGCGGGTCCGGGGTGGCGGCTGGGAGCCCGATCGCGGGGAGTGCCTGACCCCCCGGCGATGGGGCTCCCAGAAGCCAGGGGGGCCGTCCGGGGGTGGCTCCTCGCAACCTGATCTGGATATTTGGAAGAGTATCACAAGGGGTTGTCCAGTGTCTGTGATACTGAGATTAATATCTGTCTCTCGGCCTTGGAATATTGAAAGGGATGAAATAAGGTGAATGTGCACCCTGTGCCACATGGCGAGTAATATCGGCCTGTCCCCTCCATGGATATTAGGAACAATATCCCAGACTGGGTGTACGCCTCCTGCTGTACAGAGTGCAATATCATCCTCTCCCTCCCAGGATAGTAATTACAATATCACTGGGCGGGAGCACACAGCCTGCGAATTATTATCATCCTCTCCAACTCCGTATACTAGGAACTATATCTCAGAATACTGTACCCTCAGTGCCATATTCGGACTGATAGCAAAGGCTTCTTCCGGGAATATTAGGAGCAATATTACCGCGTAGCTATCCATCCATTGCTGTAATTGGAGTCATGTGATACTCTACCCCCGTTCATATTAGGATCAGTGTCACGTGGTGAGTGTACACCTACTGCGATATTAAAACTAAAGTCCTGCTTTCCGACCCTGGATATTAAGAACAGCATCACAAGTAGGTTTACACTTCCTGTGGAATGAGGAATAATAATATGATTATTAATCATCAATGATCGATTTTAATAATTAGCAATGATACTAAAAATTCATAAGATACCATTATTAATTATGGATAATGATTTTCAATACATGATTATGCCTGCTTTCAATTAATTATTAATATTAATGTCATCAAATAATATTATTAGTTCCTAATACTAATCATTATTGTATTCCCAGCATCACTGGGTATTGATTTAAATCATATTAATTGCTAATATCATAATATTATTATTAATAGTGATATTACTAATCATTATGATTACAAATCGTTAACCTTTGAAACCAGTATTCATTTTTACTCTCTTTATTGTGATCATTAATATCAATAATTATTATTAATATTAATACAATAATGAATATTAATGATTAATAGACTTGCTCCTGATGTAAACCCGGGAGAGGACGATGTTAATTTCTATATCACAGATGGTGTACACCCCCCGTGACAGAGTTTCCAACTTCTGCTTGGGAGAGGAGGATATGACAATCAGTGTCACTGGAAGTAGAAACAACGGTGGGATACTGTTCTGAATATTGAGGGAGGAAGAGGCTGATGTGACTCCTAATAGAGAGGGGATTACTCCCTCTGAGGGTGTGCACACTGGGGGTGTACAATCGTCTGAGAAGGAGTTGAAAATTTTCCGATGGGGAGATGATATTACTCAGAATATGAGAAAGAGGCTTTGGGTCCACAGGGCTCCCAGAAGCCAGGGGGGCGGGCCGGGGGTGGCGGCTGGGAGCCCGATCGCGGGGGGTGCCTGCACCCCCGGCCATGGGGCTCCCAGAAGCCAGGGGGGCGGGCCGGGGGTGGCGGCTGGGAGCCCGATCGCGGGGGGTGCCTGCACCCCCGGCCATGGGGCTCCCAGAAGCCAGGGGGGCGGGCCGGGGGGTGGCGGCTGGGAGCCCGATCGCGGGGGGTGCCTGCACCCCCGGCCATGGGGCTCCCAGAAGCCAGGGGGGCGGGCCGGGGGTGGCGGCTGGGAGCCCGATCGCGGGGGGTGCCTGCACCCCCGGCCATGGGGCTCCCAGAAGCCAGGGGGGCGGGCCGGGGGTGGCGGCTGGGAGCCCGATCGCGGGGGGTGCCTGCACCCCCGGCCATGGGGCTCCCAGAAGCCAGGGGGGCGGGCCGGGGGTGGCGGCTGGGAGCCCGATCGCGGGGGGTGCCTGCACCCCCGGCCATGGGGCTCCCAGAAGCCAGGGGGGCGGGCCGGGGGTGGCGGCTGGGAGCCCGATCGCGGGGGGTGCCTGCACCCCCGGCCATGGGGCTCCCAGAAGCCAGGGGGGCGGGCCGGGGGTGGCGGCTGGGAGCCCGATCGCGGGGGGGTGCCTGCACCCCCGGCCATGGGGCTCCCAGAAGCCAGGGGGGCGGGCCGGGGGTGGCGGCTGGGAGCCCGATCGCGGGGGGTGCCTGCACCCCCGGCCATGGGGCTCCCAGAAGCCAGGGGGGCGGGCCGGGGTGGCGGCTGGGAGCCCGATCGCGGGGGGTGCCTGCACCCCCGGCCATGGGGCTCCCAGAAGCCAGGGGGGCGGGCCGGGG
>NW_027257634.1:0-97527 GCF_043159975.1 Macaca nemestrina
TGCCTCAGCCTCCCTAGTAGCTGGTACTACAGGTGTTCGGCACCATGCCAGGCTAATTTTTGTATTTTTAGTAGAGACGGGGTTTCACCATGTTGGCCAGGCCGGTCTCGAACTCCTGACCTCAAGTGATCCACCTGCCTCTGCCTCCCAAAGTGCTGGGATTACAGGCATGAGCAGCCACCACTCCCGGCTTGATGAGAAAGCTTTTTTGTGCTCTTTAATAAAGTGCAAAGGGTTCCTGAGACCCAAAAGTTTGAAAACCACTGGCTTAAACTGACAAAATTGTCCACGATTCTTCAGTGTATCTTCTAATCTGTTGATGGAGAAAGGACGGTAAGGGATGCTTTACTTTTTGCCTTTCACAACTCAGTGGTGCCGGGACAACTTGGGTATCCACATGGAAAAGGATGGACTGGACCCTTCCTCACCGTACAAGCAAAGCTCAACATGAATCCAACGTAAGGAGCTGACTGAGACCCATTCTGTCAGTCTGCTGGGTACCATAACGGACACCACAGACCGTGCGACTTAGACAATAGCATCTTATTTCCTTTTTCCTGGAGACTGGAAGCCTGGGATCAAGGTGGGGGCAAGGTTGGATTCTCTGGGGCCTCACCCCATGCTGTGTAGATGGCGTCTTCTCTGCGTCTTCACAGGTTTCTCTTATGTGCATGGAGCACTAAGGACTGTGTCTAAATTATCTTAAAAGAACACCAGTCATACTGGATCAGGCCCTACTCTTAAGATCTTATGGGACCTAAATTACCAAGCTAAGGCCCTGTATCTAAATACAGTGACATTTTAAGTTTCTGGGGTTGTGACTTTAACATGGAATCTTGGGGGGCGGGGAATGGGACAGTTCAGCCCATGACACCTTCAGGGGAGAATCCTCGAGAAACTGTTAGGTTGGATTAGGCAATGTTTCCTTGGCTGAGGCGTCTAAAGCTATAACAAGCAACTGAAGGGAAAAAGACGGTATCAAAATTAAAAATGTTCATTTCAGAGGATACTATTAAAGTAAAAAGACAACCCACAGAACAGGATACATTATCACGATAAGGACCTGATATCAAGAATATATTTTAAAGCTCTTAATAAAAATCCAATTTAAAAATGGAAAAAGGATTTGAATAGACATTCTCCAGAGAAAGACATATAAATGCCTTAAAAAGCACGTGAGATGTTTAGCAGAATTCGTCATCTTAGAAATGGAAATCAAAACCACTGAGATACCACTTCACAACCACTGGATGGGTAAAATCCCAGTATTGGACAGTGACTTGGTGGTGAATTTGGGAAAACTGAAATCTTGATATATTGCTAGTGGGAAGGGAAGTAAAATGGTACAGTTGATTTGGAAAAGTCTGGCAGTTCCTCAGAAAAGTTATGCATGAAATCACCATACGACCCAGGAATTTCACTCCTAGGCATATGCCCAAGAAAATTGAAAACATTTTTACAAACAAAAAAAAAATCTTATGCAAGAATCTTCAGAGCAGCATTATTTGTAGTAGTAGAAACAGTCCAGGTGTCTGTCAACAGGACACTCACTGTGAGATTCCACTCACCTTGGACGTGAAAGATGTCAGCACCGAAGGTCACGCCAAAGATCATGCACTGTACGATTCTTCTCACAACAGATGTCCAGAATGGGCAAATCCAGAGAAACGGAAGTCGGCTGGCAATTGCCAGGTGCTGGCGGAAGGAAGGAGCAGGTGCTGACTCTTAATGGGTTCAAGGTTTCTTTGGCCCATGGTGAAAAAGTCCCAGAATTACATACTAGTGGTTGATGTGCAGCTTTGAGAATGTGCTAAAAAGACTGAATTGTATCCTTTAATATTGGGGCTTTTATGGTTTGTAAATTCCTTTCAATTTAAAAAGGAACTCAAGAACTTCTTTGGTGTTGATATTTAGATGGTGAAAGAGACAGTATCCAAAACAAGTTACTATGTAACTCACGTCGACAGAGTTAAACTTCATATTCTGAGGATCTTAAAGGAAGTGTGTGAGCCTAGGAGACACAACGATCCTACACTAGATGTTACACCCCATCTTACTGATTTCTATCTCTCATAACCATATTCAGGGAAAACCGACATGTAAACGTGAGCTACATGCTATGCAGAGGCACACTCCTCTTACCCGGATGATCTTTAGTGGCACAGTAAGAGATGAGGTCATAGCAACGTTAGTTTAGTTAAATTTCTATGGCAACAGAAATTTGGCACATCTGATGAGTTAGATCTCTCTGCACAGCTCCTAATGGGGTTGCCCATTTCTGTCTGGTGTCTGTGTATATTCTTGCTGTGGAAATAAGTGATAGCACCTGCACAAACACTTGCCCGGAAACGTGCACGAAGCTGGTGAAGGCAGAGGACAGGCAACAGGGGGAAGCATGGCTCAGCCCTGGCAAAGAAGACCGTTATTCCGAACGCAGAAGATTCAGGAACACAGTCGTTGGGAAGACTGGTGATGTCCGTGGATCTCACCGCTGTTGTGTTGTATCTGTGCAGCGAGTTACCGGAGCTGTCAGAACCGCACGTGTTGGTATTGGTATCATCACTCAATGCTTCTGACTTTTCCTGGTGCTGAGGATGACTGCATGTGGCGGAAGCATAGTACTGACCTAGCACAGATCATCAGATCCCAGTTCTTTTTTATGAAGGGGGGCAGGATTAGAACCATCCCCCCACACTCCCCAATCCTATAAGAACTGGGATCTGATGATCTGTGCTGTTGAGAGAGGCAGGGTTAGAACGCCCCACTCCCCAATCCCATTGTTGAAAATAATAGTTGGCTTGGGAGGGTTTTTTCTCCTAAGGTTGAAGCTGTGCATTTCTGGAGCCTGGGCTGTCAGCCATGGTGACTGGGGAATGCTGGGGCTGCGGTCGTCCGGCCGCTGGTGGGTCCTGCCTCTTTGACACCGTTCATTTCTGAAGCTTGCTTTCCCCGGTGTTGGAAGTAGCAGCACTGGAAGAATGGCCGCCTTCCTACAGTGAAGCTCTGGCAGAAGACGAGAAGACACGGAGCGTCTGTTCAAGGACGTGACGTTCTGGGCACCGCACCATGCGTTCTGCTTCTCAGCGGTGCCTCTTGGTTGATGTTACCATCACCTGGCATTTCCCAGGAGGTAACTCGCAGATGTCACACTGATGGAAAGCCGCAGCAGCGCGGTTCGAGTCCAGGGCCAGCTGGAGCACATCAGCAAGGTCAGGCTGGATACATGTGCTTGCTGACAGGAAAATGACAGGAAATATGTCATTTCAGGGAAATGACAGGAAATGTGCTTGCTGACAGGAAAATGACAGGAAGACGACAGGAAAGAGGCCCATGAGGAGAGGAACCAGTGGATTCAAGGCGGGGAACTGAAGGAGCGAGTCATCACAGGGTGGGAGGCTCAGGAGCCAGCAGGCAAGTGGGATGTGGCCTCAGGGTGCTGCTGGGTTGGTGAGGGGCCTTCTGTGACTTTTCTAAGAGTGCAGTCAATTGTAGGGGTGGGTGCCGGCTCCCGGCTCCCGCACATAAGAGCCAAGCGTCTTGCAGGAGACCAACGTGTGCACTGGGAGTTCCTAGTTGCGTGTCCCAGCATGCGGCCCAGAGGCCCCTGACAAAGCTCAGTGCACCAGGGACACAGTGGACTTTTGGTTCCTGACCCAACGAGGAAGTGAGGGAGTGAGTGAGGGCCGAGACACAGATGCAAGGATGCACAGGATGGGGTGCAGTCAGGTGGAGAGTCATGCTGTGGGGTCCGGGAGAGATGGGTTCGAGAATAAATGGGACCGGGTTGCAGTCAAGTGGAGAGTCATGCTGCTGGGGTCTGGGAAATGTGTTGTGTTTGCTTCTATGTGAACAGCGGGACCTGAGCATGTCTGTGCTTTGACGTTTAATCTGTACACTATCCTTGGCAGGGTGTGTATCTCTGTGGCAGAGGACACCCCGGCCACAGTGGATGTCAGTGGCGGTGGCTGGACTCACGGTCCGTGAATGTTGCATGATCGAACGCGTTTGGTACATTCTCAGCTCCTGCCCAGGTGCCTCCCGAGTATCCGGTGCTGTGGCTCCCCACACCCTTCCCATCTGTGTGTAGCATGACCACCATCTTCCTACCATGTGTTTGTGCTACCACGGCTGCCATGTCTAACGGGCGCTTTGCTTTCCAGCTACTTTCCTATAACCAAACCCTTGAACGACTTTGCCTGCGTTTCAGAGATGATTAGGGTATTAGTCTTTCAAGATTGCTCTGAGGATTTCCAAAAGCAAATGCAACTTACAGGGTGCAAGATATTGGAAATGACAGTAATTATAGATGAGTTTTCTCAGTGTGTTGATTGCGGTAAAATTACATAGCACTCTATTTTTAAGTGTATGGTTTGGAGGCATTAAGTGTGTTCACACTGTGGTGCCACGATCACCGCCATCCATCTCCAGAACTTCCTGGTCTCCCCACGCTTGAAACTCGGTCTACCCAACACCAGCTCTCCTCCCGCCCCAGCTCTGGGAAGCACTACAGGTTGCTTACAAAATAGGCTTTTTCAGTAAGAGAAGGGGAAGGAAAAGAGCTCTAAAGACTGTCTTGAGATTTGAGGAAGTGTTTTAGGTTTTGTTGTCTGGTTCCCGGTGTAAAGGAACTATTGAAGACGTGGGAAGGCGAAGGTCTGTGATCTCAGGAAGTGCTGGGCTGGGCAGCTTTCCCGCTGTGACGGGGGCACTTGCCCTCAAACCCGCCTGAGATAATCGCGTGAGGATGGTGCTGCATTGTGACAGCTCTGAACTTGGTCTCCTTGAACGTTGCCAGGTACATAAGCTTTGGCGGTTACCGTCTAATGTCTGCGGGAGACCTAGAATTTGAACATTGTTGACTTTAGAACACTCTCATTTTTATAACACTCTACCTGTTCTCAACAATAGGAAATATGCTGTGTCCTTTTTTTTAACGCCTTAATATTCTGTGTTGCGGTGGCAGTAGTTGCAGCGGACGCTACTTCTGGTTCATGGTCATCGCCAAACACAAGCTTCTGGAAACCGTGTGAAAAATGAAGGGGAAAGTGCTTTTCTGCAAAGGGCTTTTTTGAACATCCTGTTTTTTTCTGGAATATCTGTTGTGGTGTAAAACGTTTTCATATTTAGGGGTTTGTAACGTGTTTTATACTGGTTAGCTTTGAAACCCCATGTTTTTGCATGTCATGGGGCTGCTTTATCCTATTCTGTGATATAGCTGGTTTGCAAAACTATTGGTTATTTCACTTTAAAAACCAAAGCAGCTTACAGATTGAGTGTGATTCCTGTAAGAATTTAATTGTAAAATTGATTTGTGTTCAATAAGCTTACTGGAATGGCTAGATCCGTGGACAAAAAGATAAGAACATGTCAAGTCTCTGGGCCAGGAAGGACTTCCAAATAATACAAGTGATACACGGTAATTTCTTAACAAACAATTAGATTTAGTATATAACTGGTTTAAAACCTCTATATTTTCTATTATAGCCATTCCACAGTGCCCATGGGGGTGGGCTGCAGGACTGCCTATGGAATCCAAGGTCTGTGGGCACTCAGGTCCCTGCAATAAAATGGCATCGTGTTTGCATATGACATATGCACATCCTCCTGCAGACAGTCATGTCAGGGTTGCTCGTAACAGCTATACCATGCACATGCCATGCGAGTAGTTGTTTAATGAATAATAAAGTCTGAATGCTTAGTACAAACACATTAAAAAAAAATCTTGATCTATGGTTGGTTGAATCCACAGGCCTGGAACCCCGGGAGAGAGTACAAACTCTAGAAGCAAAACGAACAAAGCACTTGAGGTCAGCAGTGACGGGTGTGGGATCACACTGAATCTCATGTGTTTTGCTGTCTGTGTCACTGTGTCCCGTGTAAACGGGAATCATTTGTAGCTTAAGGTAAAATAGGTAACAGGAAACACTACAGAATGGGCACGAAGGCGCGCCACTCATTACCCCGTGTTACAGCCAAGCATCTGCCTCCTGGGGAAGGATCTGTTCTGTGGGGAGACTAGATGTTGATGATTTCCGGATGTGTGAAGGGAAACTCCCTCCGAGAAGCGTGGCTTTGGCCGGAGCACATCAGATGAGAGTTAGCGCGGCATGGAGTTTCCACAGTGCCCCTCAGGCCTGCTGCTTCTCTCCTCTCCCCACCCCTGGCCCTGACTCTTACCGAGGGAGGCAAGTTCAGCTCCAGCTGAGCCCCGCACAGGGCTGTGGGTCTCTAGGGCAGGTGCCACCTTCGTCTGAACAGGCTGTGTCAGAGGAGGGTCTGGCTGTACTTGAGCTGTGAGAGATGCTCTGAGAGATCCAGCATCCTGAAAACCCAGGTGCTGAAGGTTCCTCCTCTTCCACCATCCTGCGGGGAAGGGGGTCTTATCCTGCTTCCCCTCAACCCGAGCTGACTTCTTGTCTGTTCTGTACACCTAGGTTTTCCGAGCAGTTATTGTTAATCATCTAGCAGACAAACAACCATAAGGTGATAGCCTGGGAGGGTAGACGGCGCTGGAAGGTAGTTTTCTGAATAACAGCGTTCAGTTTCCTGTTTTGCCGTCATTTGACCCAAGGCCCCAAGATAATTGAAATACCGTCAGCCAAACACCGATTTTTTACCTGAGGTTTTTTTTTTTTCTTTTTAAGTTATGGGTGCAAACTTATAACCAGGGACCTGACAAAAGAGAAGGATTTATTTGCAAAGTGAATGTCGGGGATGGTTGGCATTTGCCAACTCTGACTAGCAGGGACCCAGGCTGCTTCCGTTCTGCCGCCCGACTCCTGACCCTCCAGCTCCTGACCCTGTTCCCACCAGCAGGAAGAGGAGCGGGAAGGTGCCTTTTCCCCTTTAAGGGGATGAGGTGAGAGTTGCACCTGCCAGTTTGCTAGTCCCTGGGGTGATTCTCCAGCATGGGTGGGAGTTGGGTTTGGAGGCCTGAGCCCCGTGAAGCTGGGGTTGCTGTTCCCTTAGCAGCAGGAAACTGGACTCTGGGAAGTGGGGTCAGAGGGTAGCATCCGCAGGAGGGGCCTCTCGTCCCGTTTGACATCTTCACTGCAAAAGGGGGTGTGGGCTTCATGGTCCATTGACAAATAGAACGTTATTTTTGTGTTGTTTTTTAAGCACATCGAATCCTAATTCCTTTGGCCTTTACTAAAGTGGCATTTTGTAATTCCACATGATTTCATTGATATACTCGCAGGAAAGAATGCTTCCTGTAAACCAGAAGGATCTCTGAGACGGTTCTCGGCCCATAGAGAGTTCATTTTCCCAAGGTGAAAGACACAGCCTCAGGCGGGGTTGAGGACACACTGCAACAGCCTCAGGAAGTCCTGGACATGTGTCCAAGGTGTTTGGGACACAACTTGGTCTTACACATTTTAGGGAGACGTGAGACATCAATATATATGAGATGTACGTTGGTTCGGTCCAGGAAGGGAGGCACGGCTCCAAGCAGGGATGGGTTTCCAGGTCACAGGTAGATCAGACAAATGTGTTTCTGGTGTACCTTTCCAGAGGAAGCAGCCAGATCCGCATTTATCTCCGTGTGCAGATGGGGACTTTGAATTCTCTCCTCTGTCCATGAGGAATTTCCTTGTGGATCGGTTGTGAGGGAGGTACGTGGCTTTTTTTCCTCCTCCCCCCAGTAGCTGTCTCTGTTCGGAGGAGCATGGGAGGCAGGTTTGCTCTAAGCTCTTCCTCACTTTGACGTCCCTTTATCGTAGTGATTTTGGGGTCCTGAGATGTAGTTTCAACTTCATGTTTCTGAACACACTGGCACTGGAAACAGTATTGTAGGAGGCATCTAACTTACTTAGAAGAAGAATCTATTTGGAAGGACTTGAGCACATTCCTCCTTGAGAGAACCAAGCCTTTGTTTAGTTTGCTTTGCCCCGAGGCTGTTACGCTGCCCCAGGCTGTGCGGCCTTAGAAAGCTGTGCCCCTCTGAGCTACTGCCTGTGGAATCTGGTGACTTTGAAGTTAATCCAGCAGCTACATGTTTTGGAAAGCAGATTGCCTCTTAAAGTGTTGGTGATTATGATTCTAGCACTAGAATTTCAGTGTGTATTTTCCACCTTCTTACTTTGTCTCCTCATACACTGAGATACTGCTGCATTTGCCCTTAGGCTTCACGGAGGGAGGGTCAGTTCTGACCCTTTCTTAGATATTGACCTTGAACGGACAGAATCGAGATTCAGAAAAACTCTCGAGCTGTGAGAGTGTGCTGATATCTATGTAAGTGGGGTTCATGTGTCAAACTCAGGTTTAAGAAAAACCAATTCTAGGCTGGGCATAGTGACTCACACCTGTCATCCCAGCACCTTGGGAGACTGAGGTGGGCAGTTCACTTTTGAGCCCAGGAATTCGAGACCAGCCTGGGGAACATAGCAAGACCCTGACTCTACAAAAAATTAAATAGGAGTGGTGATGTATACCTGTGGGCCCAGCTACTCGGAAGCTGAGGCTGGAGGTTCACCCAAGCCTGGCAGGTTGAGGCTGCAGTGAACCATGATAGCACCACTGTACTTATGGTGCACTGTGCCTGAGTGACAGAAGAACAACCACCCCCCCACACACAAAGTATCAATTCATGCAGTGGCCAGTTCTGCTGGGACCACCTGTTAAGGCTACTCTGGGCCTCACGGTGTGAGAAGGGTCTGTCCAGCGGTGAGAAGGAGTGGCTTGAAGGCCTAAAAGCCAGTTGCTGTGGTTCAGCATGACTGCGGGTGTGGAGTTGGGGGAACGGCTCTCCATGGCATGAGTGGGTAAACGGATGGGCTTCCAGAACGAGCCCCTGTGACTTTGCCTGGTTTGCATCCGTCCAATACAAATCCACAGGCTCTTACTCTAGCAGCTTCTGCCGGGGCTGATGGACTGGCCTGGGGACAGAGGGTGCCCTCAGAGCCTCAGGGTGCTGTCTGGTTTAGGAAGAGCACTTAGTCACCTAGATCTAGGATTTATGACACTACAAGGGGACTTGTCACACTCGGAGCAGCAGCCATCTGCATTCTAGACTTGGTTCTAGGTGAAGTATTTTGGAGCCTGTTGGTACCCTGTGTTCTGTTTATGTGTAAAACAAGTTAGAGTTATAACTAGTTAGAACCTATTTTTAAAATTTTGCCACAGAATATGGCAATTGTGGTGGAGCCTGGCCAGAGACCCCCACACTTGGACGCTGCCGTGTGCTGGGGCTGCAGGCGTTGACTGCATCTGCTGTCCCTCCCGGCGTGTCTGTGTTCTTGACACGGGCGCCCATCGAGGCTCGGCCTGTGAGAATCGTGCCACCGTTTGTCTCCATGTTCCTCTGAGGTTCCGCAGACTTCACGGTCCCATGGCAGAGCGTACGGTATCTGCTTGCGTACGCTCTGATTTCCCCAAACCCCAGGACAGGCCAAGAGTTCGTTACACACAACTGCAGAGGGCCCCGTGGTGTGGATTTGCGGTGACACAGCCTTTCCCCAGCTCGGCCTTCGTCTCCAGAGTTGGCTTTAGGGCGATAGAAGCTTCCTTCAGACTGGGGGGCCCTGAAGCTTTGGTGCTAGGAATTCGGTGACCAGCACGGATGATACCCCATTTCTCTGCATTTGTAGCAATAGTTGTTAACATGACCACGAGATGTCCAGAGGAAGGAAAAAGGAGGTTTTATTTTCAGAGTAACACTCTGTGCTTTGGGAAATGTGGTCTTGGGGGAGCTGTAAGCACACGCCCCTCAGGAGGAGAGGAGGCCGCGGCGTTACACGTTCCGGGGTTTGTTGGCTGTGTGTGTTCATCGGGCTCAAGGAATGTCTGAACGTTTACAGGGAAAGTGGGGTTTGTTCATCCGGTTCGTGCAATGTCTGAACACTTACAGGGAAAGTCTAGCACACATGCAGTGAGTTAACCTGTAACATCCATGTTCGCCTTGGGGCGAGCGTAACATTTGAAATGAAGTGGACTGGGCGTGTCATATACAAAGGTGAGCTGTTGGGTGCAGATGTTTATGCGCAGCCTCAGTCACAGCCAGGACTGGCTCAAGGTCTGCAGCTTGTGGCGGGAAAGGACACTCACGAGGTCATTCTGTCCAGTTGGGGCTGCCGGCAGGGTCCCGGGGGGGGTTGTCTGGTCAGCCAGCGTCTGGAGTCCACCCAGGTCCCGTGGACAGCGTTCCTCTAAACCAGGCTTCTGATTGTGGAGGAGACTTCATGCTGGTTAACACACTTTACAGGAGTACTGCCGTGGGGCTTTGGGGTTGACCTTCCCTATGATGCCGGTTACATTTCTCTCCAGATCTCATCATAGCCACAGAGATTGTACCTCCTCTGACAGCTGGGGGTGCCATGTTGATATAGTAATTTATTGTATTAAACTTTTTATTACTATTTTAATAACCTTTTTTTTTTCTTTTTAAAGAGATAGGGTATTGCTGTGTTACTCAAGCCAGTCTTGAACTCCTGGCCTCAAGCAATCCTCCCACCTCGGCCTCCCAAAGTGCTGGGCTTATAGACGTGAGCCAGTGCGCCCAGCCTACAGCCATGTTTTTAAAACTCAGCTGTTTAAAAATCCTACTCCTTTCACCCCCTCAAGCAGGCTGGTTGGCCTTGTGCAAACTGGGGTGTCACGATCTTAGCCTCCCCCTTTTATTTTTCTCTTTGGCCTCAAGTTCTGATGAGAACAGCAGTTACAAAATGGGCATTAGGTGATTCTTCCGTTACTAAAGCCAGAATTCTCACCAGTTGGAGATGTTTGTCCCCAGGATCCCAGAAAGCTGTTTTGAATCAAGCCCGTAGTAAATAAGTAAGGAACTAAACTCTTGGTCCTCTACTTAGTACCAGGGGAATGGGTTAGTTGCTGATGCCCTTTGATCTGTGCTCACGTGCTGCATCTCATCACGGGAAGCAGAGTTGCCCTGTGGAATAAAGCCCGGCTCATGGTGGCAGGTCGAGACGCTCGGGGCTGTCAGTCCCTTATACAGCGGCAGACTTGGAGACTCAGCATCGCGTGCAGAGCCCGGGCAACCGGAGTGCATCCACTTTAGAGACCACACGGACGGTCGGTAAGGTGGACGTCCGGGCATATGGCCTTGATAGGCCCACTGCGAGATGAATTAGGAATTCGTTAGCAAAGAAATCAAACTCGCCTATGGGTCCCAGCTGCTTGGAAGGCTGAGGCGGGAGGATTGCTTGAGCCAGAAAGTCAAGGCCGCGATGAGCCATGATTGTAATACTGTACTCCGGCCTGGGTGACATAGCGAGACTCCAAGTCAAAAAAAAAAAAACACAAAAAAAAACCCCTCAAACCTTACTCTTCATAGCAGGAGGGAGAATTTGTCAAAGTAACTGCAACAAAATCTTAGATGATATAATTTCAGTGGCTAAGTGAGCTGTCCATCCCACGTGGCTGGCTCACAACGCAACAGAGCCAGGTGCTGCTGCAACTGCCCCCCTCCCCACCCGATTGCTTGTGGACATTTTCTGTTTCCCCATATCTCCCTTTTGGATACATAGCTCGCTACTTTATAGCTAAGCATCAGTAAAACAGGTTGTCTATTTTGAAAAGTAACTATTATGTCTTTTAAGGACAGAAAATGAAGCAGGTGACAATAGCATGGCGATCTGGTGAATAGATTTAGAGGAATATTTAATACTTGGCACCACTCTGAACCCTTCTTCTCTCATGCTAAGTTACAGCTACCGCCTTCTAGGACAAAACACTTTCAGCTCTGTGAGTAGGAATTAAACATGTTCTAAATCAGAAGTTTTAGTTAAGCAGTATTTTACGTGAATGCCCAGATCCTAAGTGTTTACTGTACTGGGGTGTGGTGTTGAAGAAGGAACGAGGGCTTGGGGCTGTGTTTATGGTGCAGCGTCCGGGTTCCCATATGTGAGATGAGGGCCATGAGACACGGCCTGGAAGGTTCAGACTGTGGGATTGAATGGATCTACCCACTCCTGGAAAGCCTCAAGTCTAACTTGACTTGGGCTGGTTTTAGGGAGATGCTGGCAGCGCTGCCCTCACAGGTTACCGGGAGGGGCTCTGGCACCGTCCCCGTCAGGTGTCTCATGATCAGTCCAGCTTGCTCTTCTCAGAAGCTGCTGGTCGTGTTCTCGTTCCTGTTGTTTGTTGCGTGTTATTTAGGGTTCTGTTCATGTGGGGACCTAGGAATTTTTCACAGTGAGAGGAGAGCCGCTGAGCCGCCTTCCTGCCTGGACGCCAGCCCCACGGAGGACCGTAACTGCTTGAGGTTGGCTTCTGCCCCCGGCCTCACCTGTGGAGGCATTGATGCAGTGGTACTTTCTAAGCTCCTGGGGCACACAGTGCTGTTGTGTGGATCCACAGGCTACTGTGGCGTCCAAGCACGTGCTCCCGGAGGAGAGGACTCTGCGGGCACTGATAGTGGGAGCTGGCTGAGAGTCCAGCAAGTGAGACTCCCTGTGACGTGCACAGCTGCCATCTGCACAGCCCCTCCTGACGCCAAGATGGTCGTGCGATAAATGTACAAAGCGCGTCTCCAGCAAAAAGCCGCCAAGTGTCCACATCCAGGATATCCACCAAGGTGGCCTTTTGGTGTTAATCCGATGAATGTGAGCGGCAGGTGGTCTGCATTGAGTGTGACTGTGCCACTGCAGTTTTGTTCTCATGTCTTGATGAGCATGAACGGTTCCTGACGAGGGTAGGTAAGGATGCTGTGACCTGAGACTCTGCAGTACTGTAGCTTGAGGAACCAAGGAGTTCTTCTCTCTTGCAAAGCCGTCAGGGAGGATGTTCCAGGCTGGTGACTGCTCCATGAGGTATTCAGAGATCCAGGTTTCTTCCCGACCCCTGCTCTGCATTCCCAGGGACATGGCTGTCCTTGCTGTGGTTGGGACTGGGTGATTGCCATGCTGGCAGGGGAGGCTTAAGGTGAGAGTGGCCGTGATTTACCTAAGTTACATAATGGCAGGGAGCCTGGGAGTAAAGTGTAGCCGTAGCCTTGAGGATGGATGATGGGTGTTGGTGAACGACTGGCTGCACTCACCGCACCTGGCCCAGGAATGGGGAAGGATGGCTGAGTATGCCATTCAATGGTACCTGGTTCTTTCAGATTTGACTTCCTTATGGATTTTCTGCTGTAAAGAGGAGAGAGCCTGTGGTTCTAGGCCAAGCATCTCACTCATCTCATAACATCTTGTATCCCTCAGCCAACATTTATGTCAAGTTTTAGAAGTCCTATCAAACTGGCAAGCATTTCTCAGTTTGGTTTAACCATTGGATTTTATATCTGTGTCTGCATCTCTATTTTACATCTATGTGGTTATTTGACACTCTGTAGTACCTTTGTAATAGGTTCTCTTTGGTGGAAGTTACTTTCAACAAACCCTTGCTGCTACTTGAATTTTCAAGGTTGCAAGTAGAAAGGAGAGAATAAAAACCACATCTTCTCTAATTTTAAAATTTGTTGTTTCTCAAATCACACCAGAAGTAAAGATATTACAAATTACAAAAGCAACCAGAATCAAGGTTAAGAGATTTCTGGGCGATTCTGGCTAATCAGCAGTATTTGCTGAGGTGTGTGCAGCAGACCAACATGCCAAAAAGCCCGGGACGGGGGAGAGATGGGAGGCCAGGCTGTGACTTCGGAGGTGCTGTTGCCTCAGGGAGAGGAGCCTAGATGTAGAGAGGATAAATGGACACAGGTGTGACCACCGCCATCCTTGCCGTGGCACGGAGGTCTTTGTACAGGGACCTTTGTGAGCTGAGTTAAAAATTGAAACAGAGAGTGCAATGCATTCTTAGTTTTTAAAATAAAATGCTAATAGAGAACATTTTGTTTGTAAGAATGTAAAATGTTACATCTTTGTTAAAGAATAATAATTTGCTTCTGAGATCTTTGTGACTAGATTTGAAATCTTAAGTATGGTTTTTTCTTCCATGTTTTATACATATGCACGTATACACATACATGTAAGGTATATAAAAGGAAAATAAGCATATCTGTATTCACATTTATATACACTTCCATAATGTGTATACTTCTAGTCACACATAAGTCTAAGAGACTATGACTTGACTTGATAACCATGAGAGGGTAATTAAATAATTTATCTGCTCTTAGCCTTGCTTTTGTATGTGAGCAGGGACCCTGCGAAACGCGCCTCCCGCGTTCCAGGCCTCACACAGCCCGTGCCAGGTTTTGGAAGCAGGAGTTTGTCTGCAGCCACTTCGGGAAACATGTGGTTGCCAGGATTGCCTAGAGCTCCAGGCTGTCTCCAGTCCCAGCCTCCCTGGGGTAGAAGCTGCCCTACCAGGGGCCTGGACATGGACGTTAGGGCCTGGAGCCAGGGAGCGCTCCTGAAGCGGGGGGCTCCCCTCACGGTTGGGCATGAGAACCGAGGATAGGAGGCGGAACCAGCCTCGGGCCAGTGCACGGCCTCCCTGAAGTGCTTGCGGGAAGCCCCAGCTGTACTTTGCTGACCCCATAGACAGCACCACACTCTGTGAGATCCCCCTGGCCCACCCCTCAGGTTCCTAAAATGATGAAGGTTTCCTGAGCTCTGAATTTTTAGGTCTAGGCTAAAAAGTCCTGGGACAGGCTCACAGGGTTCTTTATGTAGAAATGATGAGTGTGCTGGTGACTCAGAGCAGGCACTGTACCCTCACTCCAGGGTCCTTTGTGCCAGGTGGAAACGAGCGTGTGGGTCACCCAGAGTCCCTGCATCCTCACTCCAGGCACTGCTCTTTGGTTTCTTAATTAAAAGCCTAAAAGCCTTGATAATGAAAATGCATTCTCCCCAGAGAGTCGAGTTTCCGGTTATGGAGGCTCACCTGTAAATGCCGTGCCAGGTCAAATATGCTGAGATCTGGGCCAGGTCCTGCTTCCTGCTCACGGCCAAAGCAGGTACTTCATTTGGGAGGTGACCCAGGGGGATATCTGAGAGGCCTGCCGGTCCCCGAGGGATGAAT
This sequence comes from Macaca nemestrina, assembly GCF_043159975.1. NCBI lineage: Eukaryota > Metazoa > Chordata > Mammalia > Primates > Cercopithecidae > Macaca > Macaca nemestrina. The sequence continues at coordinate 14,917 of NW_027257634.1, forward strand.
CCGCTGGCCTTCACATTCTGCTCCGGCCTCCATCAGCTCCTTCCTACCTGCAAACTGCCAGCTTTGACGTTGCCATCATTGGAGATATGTTAGGGACTTGGTATGGGTTGACACCCATAGGACCAGCAGATCGTGAAAAGGTGGGAACCAGGGCTGGGAGGGTGGTGACCACGGCCAAACTGAGAACCGTGGTGGGCTGGGAGGTCCATCTTCTGTCTGAAGTGTTTTTTAAAATAAAAAACATTGTCTCAGGAGCATGAGAGGGGAGGCCACAGACGGGGAGAACGCATCTGTAAAAGACTCATCTGATAAAGGCTGTTATCCAAACCGTGCAAGGAACTCTCAAAACTCAACAAGAAAATGAACAACCTGATTAAAAATGGACCAAAGACCTGGACAGATACCCCAACAAAGAAGATACACAGATGGCAAATCTACACGTGGAAAGATGGCCCGCGTCTTATGTCATAGGGCGAGGCGTCACTGTGCACCCATCGGCCTGGCCAAAACCTGAACTCCGACACCACCACGTGCTGGTGGGTGTGTGGGCATCAGGACCCTCACTCATCGCTGGGGGAAGTGGGGCAGCTCCTGTGGGAGGCAGCATGGCGGTTTTCCGTGGAACTAAGCTCTCCGACCACAGAAGCAATCACAGTCCTGGCCGTTTACTCGGAGGAGCTGAAAGCTTACTTCCATGCGGAAATGTGCACACAGACATTGACAGCAGCTTTATAATTGCCAAAACTAGAAAGCAACCAAGATGCCCTTCAGTAGGTGAATGGATAAACTGTGGTATGTCAGATACTGGGATATTATTCAGCACTAAAAAGAACTGGACCCCTAAGCCATGAAAATACACAGAAGGATCATAAACGCATGTTGCTAAGTGAGACTCCAATCTGGAAAGGCTGCCTGCTGTCTGAGTCCAACCACAGCACAGTCTGGAAAAGGCAAAGCTGTGGAAACAGTAAAACAATCAGCGGCTGTCAGGGGTTGGGGAGGGGAGAGATGAATGGGAGGAGCATAGGGGGTGTGTAGGGTGGGGCAGCAACTCCAGGTGGGGCTTTCATGGGGGATCCATGCCGTTCCACGTCTGTGAAACCCACAGAGTGAGCAGCAGCAGGCCGAGTCCTCGTGTGAGCTGTGGACTGTGGGTGGTGGTGCCGTTGTTGATGCGGGTCTGTCGGTCGTAGAGACATGCTGGTCTGGTGAGGGCAGGAGAATGATGGAGGCTGTGCCTGTGCTGGGAAAGGATATGTGAGGACTCTGTACTTTCCTCTTGATTTTGCTATGAACGGAAAACTGCTTTTAAAAACGTCTATTGAAAAGGCAAACAAAAAAGTGCTGGCCAGACAACATCAGTGTGAGGGTGTGGCCTGTGTTCTACGTTCAGAATTTCCCTTTTAGAATACATGTATCTAAATTTTTCAAAGTTAAACCTTTGCATTAAGTAACTCACTACCAAGTTACAGTATCAGCTTGAGCACTGCCAGGATGGCCAGGATCCTGTATCCTGACAGGCTTCTCCCCTTACAGGTGCAGTTGACGTCCATGGCCACATCCCAGTAAGCGGCAGGGCTGGAATCAGGAGTCAGGCTTTGCGGGACAGAGAGGAAGTGAGATCTTGTAAGCACGTGGCTGAGGGCGGGCAGGGAGGAGCCCATGGCGCAGGGAGCCGGCAGGGATGACTTTTTGACCAGTTTTCCTTATCGCTGAGGCCTTCTTAGACTTGGGGAGTTGGGAGTCCCCACTCTCGGGTGCCTCAGAAACCAAAGGCTGCTTGTAATGCTCAAGTTCCAGATGCCTCAGGGAGAGGTACCTGGGTTGTTGGGTACAGTTCCGTTATTTGCTGCTCGGTGGGATTTGCCCGCAACATTTCTGATTGTTTTTAAGAGCTGCTTAAAATCACATATGGATGTCGATTTATCTATAAAAGTTAAGAATGGAATTTGAGTGCAAAGAGTTGTGAAAATGCTCAAGGTGATGTACTAATGTATACATTACATTTGTGGAAATATTTGAAAGTTCAGGATTTACATTAAACACTTCTCTTGATTTTTGTAATATCTACCTGTCATTTTCCCATTTGATTAATAGATGTCAGAGGGCTTAAATTTTGAGTGCCTGAATTCACTGAAATTAAAACTTCTTACATCAAATGTAATTAAACTGAATGTAGCAACAGTGCATGCTTTTATAAGTACTGATCAAAAAATATATAAAAACACATATCCATGAACATGCAGATGGGGGCAACATATTAAACCATGGAAGTAGAATTAGTATTGTTTTCTGAGAAGACAAATTTTTAAAAAGCTAAGGGGTCTTATAACTTTCTAGTTTCCAACTTATTTACCCTAAAGTGGAAGATTGACAGCAGCAGAAGAGGAGATCCTGGGCCAGTGCAGGCTCTGGGAGCAGCGGGGTGAGTGCTGGAAGGAGCTGGCTGGAGGCAGAGCCAGGGAGGTGCTCAGGCAGGCCAGGACGGCCTCAGGGCACGCGGCTCAGTGAGTGAGAAAAGGTTCACATTTCTTGGAGAGCCCTTGACTCTGCCCACGGAAAACCCAAACTCCTTCCAACGGGGATGTGCATCTCATGTAAAAGTTGTTACTCCCAGAAAGAAAACCAGTGGATGTAGAAATATTACGTATGCAGAAATTACTTCAAATTTGTTTCTAACCTTATCCTTTTCTTTCCCCATCTTAATGTGTGGTGACTTTCTGCAGGTGACGCACACATCTTAGGAGAGGGCTGTATTTCAGTTGCTGTTGGCTCTGATGTGACTTTGCGGTGTCCGATGTTCTTGTTCTGAGGTTCTGCCCAGAACGTGGCTCCTCCCTGCTGAGCGTTGCTTGTTGAAGGCCCGTGTGGAAACTTTCCCTGTAAGCTCGTTGACCGCAGCAGTCTTGGTTAAGAAACCTTTGGACCTCCTGAGACTTCACACAGCCTTCTAACCTTTCTAGTGTGTCCTTTTCATTTTACTGTTCCCCGTTAACCCAGATGTTTTCTAGAATGTAAGTAATCTGCTGAATGCACGGTGGGGGGTGCCCTCCGTTGGCTCTGGGGAGAAGCATCGCTGTTTCTCCGGGTGGAGCTTCCCGCCCACCATGGTGTGCTCCAAGACGCAGCAGGGTTCTTTGGCAGAAATAATCGTCGAAGGCCTGCGTGGTATGGCTGTGGGTATGCGACCTCGCGGCCATACCGGCCCCTCCCCATCAATGGCACCACGGAGAGGAGCAGGGGGAGGCCTGGGATCTGTCTCCAGAGTCACAGCTGTGCTTCCGAGACTGCGTCGTCCGTTTGTAACTAGACATGCAGAGAAAGTGTTGGAGATCAGCAGGAGACGGTGTCTGTCCCTAATGAGCTCAGGCGTGCCCTTGAGAGGGTCAGGTTTCTGTGCGGCTGATCTGGACTCAGCCTGGCTGTGGCAGTGCAGGTGACTGCTGGGCTTTGGCAAGGCTGCACCCACTATCCGTCTGAAATGGCCCCCTTCCCTGGCTCGCGGTGTCAACTGGGCCCCCAGGCCTGATTTCCCGCCAGGACGGAGGCCCTGTGTATGTGTCGGGGATGGGGGAGGTGGGGGTCCTACTTTATTGCCGTATCCAATGCCACGCGGGGTCAGCACTCAGGAAACATGTGCTGTGTGGGTCAGCGATTGAGTTCAGAAACCTGGAAAATTCAGCAGTGTAGGCTTTGGGCATGACCCGTCCAGCCTTGGGGCTCTTTCTTTCTCTGAATTTCCTTCCATGGCATCCTCCTCATCCCAGGGGTCCCTGTTCCCATATGGCTGTTGGCAACTTCACAGGTTCCTCTGCCTCCCCTCCCGGGCCCTGGTGTGGCTGGGGCAGCTAGTAGCTGTGCAGACCCCACAGCCAGTAGATCATTGGTGCCAACGCCTTGGGCCTGGTTTACTTGAGTCAAGGACGGCAGTACATGGCTGAGCCCACCCCGAATGCCTGGATCGGAAGGCCTTGGGTTGCAGAGGGGTGGGGGTTGGATATTGAAGGACAACCTGCAAAGCAGAAGGGGAAATGGCTGTGCTGATGGGCAGCTAGAGGAGTCTGTGCAGAGCCTGGGACCCGGTGCAGACACAGAGCTGACATGGGCAATGCAGTGACACGGCCACCGTGGAAGTGGGCAAAGTTACAGGCTTCAGACCGATATGGAGGGGCTGGTCTAAAAGGATCCTCATTTTCCTTTAATCCTAACAATTGCTGGCTTACAGGGTGGGGGAGTGGGATCTGTGGTGGCCGCGAGGAGAGACAGGGATTTTAATTAAACCCCTCTTTCTGGGAGAGGGGAGTAGCCGTTTCTGTAGGGCGGTGAGCATCGTCATCTCAGGCAGCTCAGGCTGCTGTAACGAAACACCATTGACTGAGCGGCTTATGAACAACAGGAATTTGTTTCTCACAGTTCTAGCGGCTGGAAGGCAGGATCAGGGTGCCGCACGGGTGAATTCTGGTGTGGGCTCTTTCCTGGTTGGCACACACCTTCTCTCTGGCCCTGACACAATGGGAGGGTGAGGGATTTGCTGGGCCCCTTTCTGAGGCACAAATCCCATTCAAGGGTCTCCAGCCTCGGGAACTCATTACCTCCCAAAGACCACCTGACAGCATCACATTGAGGCTGAGGATTTCAACCTGTGTTTTGAGGGGCAGGCAGGCAGTTTGTAACCGTCACCCTCTTTGTGTATTTCTGACTCAACATTGAGTCTGCCTTTGGCTCTCCAGTGGACAGAGCCTGTGTGGACACTGAGCAAGGTCAGAGCTGCAAGCATGTACACATCGGGGGCAAGGGAGCTGCCAGGGGTGTGAGAACGGGGTTTCAGCATCAATCGGAGCTGCTTTCCTGGCAAATGTACTCATAAGCTATCCTGGCAACATTTGCTTTTCACGAAGAGTCGATGAGGCAGTGGGGGCAGCAGGCGGTGTTGCCAGAAGCTTGGAACTGATGAGCAGCAGAGAAGGGGCAGAGGCCACGACCTTGGGGTAGTCAGCAGTGCCAGGTGTCTGCCCTCCAGGCCTCACGTCTGTGACTGTGTAGAGACCGAGCCGACCGGGGCTTGCCGGCCAGTGTGGCTCTCATACAGGTGATTATCGCATTGTGCTTTCTATGTAATGTTCCCTCAACCCCACGCCCACCCCACCAATTTCTGTGCCTAGCAGAAATCATGCTGCGTTTCCTTGATGAAGCCTTGAGTTTCCTGTGGAGATGTAGGAATAGCATGATTTGGCTCACGTCAAAATACTTTGCAGTGAAGCTGCACGGAAGAGGTTTCTAGGCTTCCATTTGACGTTTTCAACAATGCCTGAGTGTTACAGGACCGTCTTGCTTGTTAATAAAGCACCAGATGAAAAAGGCTACTGGTTAATAAAGGAGACTTTTTACATTAGCACAGAGAGGGTGGCTTGAGATAAATTCAGCGTAACGTAGGTGTGTTGGTAAGCCATCAAAAGGACCATCTCTCTGCTGGTGACACATGTTTTCCGGTATTGGTTTTGTTCTGTAAAAGGATGACTGGCATTCGGCAGAGTCATTCCAGAATTCACCTGGAAGGCGTCCACATGGTGCCTTGTTTTCTCCTGACATTCTGGGCACCACGAGGGATTATTCCTGTCTTCAGCACTAGCAGGAGACTTTTCCTGAACACCTGCTCCTCTTTGGCGTTGTGGGTGTGAAGGGGTCAGAGTGAGCCTGTCTTCATGGAGTTTTCAGACACCATGGGGATAGTGTGGCACGAGTGTCGGGCTCGGGTGGGAGGGAGACTTTCCCCAGAAAACAGCTGCCGTTTCCAGGACGGCCCTCGACCCCTCCTCCCTCTGTTCCTCTGCGTCATGTCTGAATTAAGGCTGTTCTATCGTAGCGGGGGTGTCATGTTAACTGGAAGTGTGCTTTTTTACTGGGCAGTAAGTAAATTAATGGTACATTTGCCAAGGACAGCGAGGTTTGATTTGATGAATCCAGTGGGGGAAAGGAGAAGGGGCTTGGCTGTGTGGGGATGTATGTGATGGGAGCAGAATGGAGTAGCCATGCAGGCTGTTGGGATGGAGGGGCCACGCCCACATTTCCATGGGATCCGTCGCTGTTTGTGCCACTAGACCTGAACCTCTGTCTCTACTTCTAACACCCGTATAGTGAGGAAGCCCCTGATGGGCCTGAGTTGTTACTTCCCATGGCCATCGCTGGGAAATGCCCCAGACGCCTCTCCAGGCTGGTGACGGCCCTGGGGCTGGACACTGGCTTTGTCCTGAGTTGTTTCTTCTTGTGGCCATCGCTGGGAAGTGCCCCGGACACCTCTCCTGGCTGGTGACGGCCCCAGGCCTGGACACTGGGTTCGTCCTGAGCTCTGCGAGGGGCTTTGGCTCCACGTGCAGCAGGCATCTGTGCATCCCTTTGGATGTGAGATGTTGGCGCTCGGCTTGGAGGCCAGCGCAATCTGGGTGTGGTCAGGATCCAGTTCATCCTTTGGAGAGAGAGCACCTGCCCAGGGACCCCTCTGAGGTACATAGTCATGCAGTGCCCTCACAGGATGCCCGGTCCCCCGAGAACTTCCCGCCATTCCCCTGGACCCTCAGGTATGGGAGTCAAGTGTGGTGTGTGTGTCACAGGCGGGGGTACTGAGGACACCACGTGCCTGCTCGTGCGAAGACCTGAAGTGCTGCTTGAGCTCGTTCCCAAGGGGCCGTTGGCATCTGGGGGCCTGTGGGTGTCTTTCCACTGGCAGGAAATAATGGGTGGCCCATGTTACCTTTTGTGTCTTTTTTTTTCTTTGCCGAAAAGCCCTAATGCCAACGTCGCTGTCCTGCTATTGGAACCGCCCACCTCAGGCTCACTGGCCCTCCTGTTTCTGGGCTGCTGCAGTGTTGTGTTGGGGTAACTGTATTAACTTCGTTTGAATTTTCTTCCTGTTCTTTTGGAATAAGTGTTGATAGTTTGTGCTGCTTGTTCACCCCAGAGGCGAGGATGTCCTTTAGGCCTGGAGGAGCACAGCCCCTAGAGGGAGGTGCCGGGCCTCTACCTCTCATGTCATCAGCAGCCCTCTCCACACGTCTCCTCTTCACTCCTCGTGCCCACGGCTGGGGTCACGGGCCGCTCGCTCTGCTGTTTGAGATCCTCGGAAAAGATGTTTGCCCTGAAGAGAGATTGGGGGTGTGTGGCTGATTTTAAATAGGAGGAAATGATTGTAACAGAATGAGCAATGCCTAGCACTTAGTCTCAGGCTTGAGAAATTGTGTTTTAGAAGCAAGGTATCCCCAACTCCGGTTTCCTTCAAATTAAATCTTTTAAAGAGTCCACAAATATAAATAGTTAAAGCCTAAAACTATGCAACAGAGGGCCTAGAGCCCAAGCCACTGCCACCTCTGACTCCAAGACACCTCAAAAACTTGGCCCTCCTCCTCAGAGAACCCCCCTTCTGCTCCTCCTTCCACACTGCTCCCTCCACAGTGCTCCCTCCACAGTGCTCCCTCCACACTCCTCCCTCCACACTCCTCCCTCCACACTCCTCTTCCGCCCCTCCCCTTCTTCCTTCCCTTTCCCTTCTTCCTTCCTTCCTCTCCCCTTCTTCCTTCCTTCCTCCCCTTCTTCCTTCCTTCCTCTCCCCTTCTTCCTTCCTTCCTCCCCTTCTTCCTTCCTTCCTCCCCTTCTTCCTTCCTTCCTCCCTTTCCTCCTCCCTCCTCTACCTCCTCCCTCCTCTTCCTCCTCTTCCCCCTCTTCCCCCCTCTTCCCCCTCCCTGTCCTTGGGCAACCTCCATGGAACTCTGGTTCAAAGTCACTGGTCTGTGGGGCCACCCATTTGATAGACGACCACGCTGGGGACCAGACACAAGTGACTGACTCAGACCAGCTCGCATGTCGTCTCTTGCCTCCCGTAACACCGGGTTGTCCCTAATGGAAGAGAATCAATGATGCTGCTTCACTGATCTCCAGGGAAAACAGGTTGATAACAGGTTATAAACATGGGAATGTTTTGGAAAAAGCGTCGTCCACTTGTCAGCTCCATCTCTCCTGCCCGGAAGATGTAGGGGAAACCTGCCTTCAGCCCACCCTCATCCCATAACAGGACAGAGGACAAAGGGGCAGAGACCCAGGTCCTGTCAGTGCCCTCAGGAAACCCCCCATTTCCTCCTCATGGTGGAAGTGGAAACCATCCCACTGGACTAGATTTTCCCGGGAAGCCCCTTCACCCCGAAAGCAAGGAATCTGGTTTGAGCACACACCATTCTCGGTGCCATGACTTTCTGCTGCTGAACCCTGCATACGTGGCCCATTGATCTTGCTAGTCCAGTGTTACTGGGTCCTGGGAGTTTCTGTGGGCTGATGGCAGGTGTTTACCATTGTGTTCAGAGGGGAGAACAGAACTTTATTTGTCGAAATCAGATGATAACCATTGCCATGTGATTCCTTGGGTTGGTTTGGGTGGGGGGTGCTCAATGCTTTTCCTGAGGGCTAAGTTCTAGTTTGAGACCGTCTCTCTTTGTCGCCCAAGCTGGAGTGCAGTGGTGCGATCTTGGCTCACTGCAACCTCTGCCTCCTGGCTTCAAGCAGTTCTCCCTGCCTCAGCCTCCCAAGTAGCTGGGATTATAGGTGTGTGCCACCACGCTTGGCTAATTACAAAAATATTTAATATAGGCTGGGTTTTGCCATATTGGTCAGGCTGGTCTCGAACTCCTTGCCTCAAATGATCGGCCCACCTTGCCCTCCTAAAATACTGGGATTACAGGCTTCAGCCACTGTGCCCGGCCTGATCCTGACATCTTTTAAAGCTGCCTTCATGTACCAAAAGCCAGTCTATGTTTGAAAATCAGTCTTGAAGAGCCTAGGAGGAGAGGGATAAGCTTCAACTAGGTGAATAACTATGCATATGTTAAAAATATGGGCCAAAATCCTACCCCAAATGTTAACTCTTCTGCTTTGCGTATTATATCCATTTATAGTTATTTCAGCACTAAGATTTTTAAAGACTCTTTTGATAATTATGGAGAAATTACTATTAAAACTCAGCTGCATTTGTAACACTTCAAAGAACTAATTGGATGACATCATTTTTCCCAGAGGCATTTTGGATTGTTATATAATTAATGTTTATCTCTTTGCCAGAAATCTTTTTTTTTTCTTTTCCAGAACAGATACCTGAAAAGAAAATTTCCTTTGCATTAAGTGTTATTTCACTTTGTGACAATCAATTTTTGAACGTGAGAACAAGATCATCATGTATTTTTGGGATAAATCTTGCTTAATAGTGATAATGCTAAGTGTTAAAATTATGCAACAATTTGTTTCTTTGAAAATTACTATTTGCCTGCTCACCAGGTGGGAGCTGATGAGAACGTGGATGTAAAAATTAAATTGTATTTAGCTTGTATAAAAGAAGTTTTAAAAAAAAAAAAGCTTTTTTTTTTGTTTTGTTTTGTGCTACTACTGAAGTTGCTTCGTTGTGGAAATGAGGTTATTGCAGGCACCTAGAATTTTATCTCCTTGTACAATGGGAAGAAATTCTCCAACAAGCACAGGAATCTGACTTTCTGATATTGAGACTCCTAGGCATCAAGCCCCGTGGAAAGGTTGGTGATTTACGTGAGCGTTGGCGTTGATGTGGGCACCCTCCAAGCCGGACGCAGGGAGCAGGGAAGGGCAGAACAGGCCCCTCAGGAGCCATGAGAAAATCAAGTGTTGGCAGCAGTGGTGAGGGTTGATGTCAGGGGCCAGGAGGAGGTGGTGAAGGGAGTATGTGCCTCAAGGCAGCCCTGGAACCCGTGGTCCCTGCAGTGAGGTCTGATCTGCAGGGGATGTGGACGGCCATGTGGCGAGGCCCACGGACAGCCTGGACTTGGCTGCCTCAGAACTCTGGTGGACGTTGCAAACGGCCCCACAGGGTTGCAGTGCACATTCCTCGGACAGAGAGAAGACGCTTGTAACTGTTCTCGGCACGAAGCCAGCGTCCTGTGAACAGTGGCCACTGCTGTCGTGACTGAGTGCCGTGCAACTGGAGGCATTTGCTCTGCTCAGTTCACTTAATTGGGCCAGGAATGGGGTTGCCCTGCCTTCAACAAGCTTGACGCATTGAACGAGGACTCAGTAAAGTACTCTGTAAATATGCTCTCCTGGCTAGAGTGAGCAAAGCCCAGGGAGAGAGTGGTTCCTCAGTATTAGACAGGTGTTTGGCGGGGCCAGCTGTGTGGCTGCCAGAGCGAATGTGACCAGGAAGCCTCTGTTCCCCCGGAGGTGGCCAGCGTAACTGTTACACGTGCCGTAGGTAGAAAGTGGGCACTGCTGGGAAACTTGCTCATGCTGCTGTTTCCTGATTGGAAATTCAAGGTTTCTGAGCATCCTACATCGAATTTGTACATTGCTGAGACTGTACACCTTTCAACACTTGTTTTTTCCTGCTTTTCGGATCTATACAACCTGATATTTGGCCGTGGCTTCCAGAACAGGCTGGATGCAGAGTGAAGTCCTCTCCTCACTGTCAATCTTTGCAGATGTCTTTCTTGAGAGTCTCAATTAGGTTTTTACTTAACTAGACTTTTTAAATTGCCATGCACATAACTCTACCAGTTACAATCGTGAGCTAACATGGGATTTTGGTTTTACTTTGATGAATGTTTAACATTTGCATGCTGGATGTAGGGGTGGAGGTCATTTATCTGCTTTTCATTTCCTTCTTGGTTATACTTAGTGACTTTCAGGTACGGTGTGGAAAGCCTGGTACAGGGTGAATTGCAGGCTGCAGTGTGGCGTGGTGGACGAGAGGCGTGGGCTGCAGTGTGCACAGTGGATGAGAGTGAAGCTATTTCCATCCTGGAGGGAAACACACAGGAAACAATTTAAAAAACTGATCATCTAGCTTGAATGAGGTCCAACAAATTCAGTTTGCAAAGTTTAACTTCCAAGTTAACTTAGTAACTTTTCCCCTAAGTCATTAATTTAGTAGCTTATGTTTATTGCCTAAAGCATAATAGTCATAAATTCTAAAATGAAGGACTAAACATGTAATAATTTAGGCATACAGCACCTGAAGGGAAAACTGCCAGTATGCTAAAATATTGGATACAGACGCTCAAAAAATATAATGTAGCATTCTTACAATGCATGTGCTTTTAGCATGTAACTTGGTGAGTAGTTTTGAGCTATATTTGTAGGAATGTGTATCTTGAATACTTTAGGACACCACTGGAGATGTGTGCTTGAGAGGTATAAATACTGAATGTTCTTCTCCCTTCCTTTAAATGAAAAACATTAGCTCCCTTGATTTTTATTTTTATTTTTTGAAGTGGACTCTCACTCTTGTTGCCCAGGCTGGAGTGCAGTGAGGCAGTCTCGGCCCACTGCAACTTCCGCCTCCAGGGTTGAAGTGATTCTCCTGCCTCAGCCTCCCCAGTAGTTGGGATTACAGGTACCCACCACCATGCCCCGCTAATTTTTGTATTTTTATTAGAGATGGGGTTTTGCCATAGTGTCCAGGCTGGTCTCAAACTCCTGACCTCAGGTGATCTGCCCACCTCGACCTCCCAAATTGCTGGGATTACAGGCGTGAGCCACTGCGCCTGGCCAGCTCCCTTCTATAATGATTTATACAGTTGTTTTTGCTTTTCGTTTTTTCGAGACGGTGTCTCACTCTGTCGCCCAAGCTGGAGTGCAGTGATGCAAATCTGGGCTGACTGCAGCCTTCACCTCCTGGGCTCAGGTGATCGTCCCACCTCAGCTTCCTGAGTTGCTGTGACTAGACACACGTCACCATGCCCAGCTTTATTATTATTATTATTGGTATTTTTAATAGAGACAGGGTTTTGCCATGTTTTCCAGGCTGGTCTCGAGCTCCTGGGCTCAAGCAATCTCCTGGCCTCAACCTCCGAAACTGCTGGGATTACAGGCGTGAGCACCACATTTGGCCCATTTTTTTTTTTCTTCCAGGATTAGGAGTCGACTTTCAGAAAATCCTTCAACCTTGCAAGCTTAATTTTCCATAAAAGTATTCCTCTAGGATAAAAACAAGACACAAAGAAGTACGTGTGGACTGCAGTTAAAAATTTTCAACACAACTTAGCTTAGGAAAGTTGACATTTACAAAGAGCAGGAGGCCCGTTCAGTGCCTTCTAGGCACTGGGAATGGCGGTCTGTGGGCGACCCTAACATGTGCGGCGTCCTGAGACGTGATCGTGGTGTTCACGCTTTTACCGAGGGCTTCCCGGGAGTACCAGAGGCTGTTCTTCTGCAGTCGGCCAGCCAGGCAGCAGCTGCTGGAGAAGGAACAAATAGCAAAAGACAGATGTACACGGTGTTATTGTGGCAGAGAGGTTAAAACCAGGGTCACTTTGTTCTTACAGTTTTAAAAAGCTAATAATGAAGTCCTTAAATATGTTTAGGATTTCAAAGTAGTTGTGGGTGTGTCTGTGTCTCTAGCTCCCGTTCGGGTGCTTCCTGCGAAGAGAGCTCAGAGACGCCACCTTTCCTTGATGAGGTGACAGGGCCTGGAGAGGTGTGAACCCCGTGGTGGGGGGATGACTGACCTGGGGTGAGGCTGGGTCAGTGTGGGGATCCACCCCCACTCCACATTCCTGTAGGGAATCCATAGTTCTAAGTCTTTATGATAGGGGTAAAAATAACCTGGAAGAGGTGTTATTTTTTAAGAAGTAAGTGCCATGCTCTTTTTTCCTCATACTTTTCCGTGTTTAAGCAGCATTGAAGGATAAGGCACTAGTAGCATGTTGTTTTGAAAACAATGTTGTTGGTTATTTTACGTTGAATATGGTACTAAGGTTGCCTGGTAACAGAAGTTTTCCTTAAACAACATAGAACTCTGTTGAATCTGTTGCCCCATTGGCTGAGCCGTCTGAAATCAGTGCAGTAGCAGCTGAAGAGGCCTCTTCCCCTTGGAGGAAGCCGCTGGATTGGCAGGAGGCACCGCGCTTGACTGAGGGAGTGAGGCTGGTTTGCAGAGACCCCACGTGGCCCCTGCAGCTCTCTCCTGCCCCCTGCTGGTTGGCCAAGCAGCCTTGCGACAGTGTGCTCAGTGTGAATGTTCACTGGGGCAGGCCAAGGCTTTTGTTCCAGAAACACTGACTTCAGAAATGGCCGGCTGTGTGTGTTGAGCATGGCAAGAAAGACTTACGTGTGTCTTAAACCTCTTGAACAAAGCAAGTTGATGTTTCAAATGCATCTCGAAGGCTAATGACTTTGCTATGGTCAATATTCAGGAGAAAAGAGGGTTTGATGAAACAGAAAGACAGGAGTGGCAAGGGACGTGCTTGTGCCCCGTATGACTAAGCGATGTCCTGGCCGTTCCACACCACGGCCTCTGAGCAGCCAGCCTGCAGATACTGGGTCAATTTAGATACCCTTGATCTCTGCAGAGGTTTGATCAGGTAGCCCAAGAGCAGATAAACACAAACGCTGACTGGAAACCCTGGCACACGGAGACACTGGAAACAGCAAGCTGCTATTAACATCATAGTAAGAGACAGTCGCCTGCTCTCAGGGGTGTCAGTTTCTTTTGCTTCTAGACGTTCATCTGCGTTACAATACAGTTTTGCTCAGTTTATCCCCATTACTCCACTGTCTTCGCTGTTAAAGTCTCAGCCAGCACTTAGCTCTGACACTGCAGGAGTTTCACTGTGCGGCTGACCAGGCCTACCTGGCTTGGCTATAAAGCAGGTGAGATTTTCCGGAAGGCAGTAACGAGAACCCGAGGCAGGAAAGAGCATTGCTGGTCTACATAGGGCAGTGCACCTGCAGCAGAGCATGTACGTGCACGTTCAGGCTAAACAGGTGTAGGAGAGAAGAAAATCACCTACAATTAGTCACTTAAAATGCCACACACCCAACCCTTGAGACCCTAGCACATAGAGCAGTAGTGGTCTTGGAGATGGCAGGTGTGCTGAAGTCTGATTTTCTCACTTAGCTTTTCCAGCAGCGTTTTCCTCATCTCTAAGCTGGGGCTAACAACTGCCACGCGTAGATTTGTGCATGGAACCGTGCGTGTAAAGTGGGGTAGCCCCCAGGACCTAGGAAGGACTCGTGGTCAGTGTCGGTGGTCATGCGTGCTGTACGGGTCCCCCAGGAAGATGATTGCTACGGATAACTCCCTCCGTTCAATGTCACTGAATGTAAAAGGTGGGACATTGGCTTCTGATGTGTCTGGTTTGCTGTAGGCCACGCTGCACCCCGTGGTTCCTGAGCCCTGAGCTGAAGTACATCCTGCTGCATCGCCTGTGTCGCTTTTGCTGTGTCACTTAGAGCTCCTGCCCTGGGAAACTTCCTCGCGCCTGACGAGCACCACAGTTTGCAGCAAGACCTGTCCAAAGCGTGGACTGCGAGAGCCCCGCTGTGGTCCTCTCCTCTCCATGTTGGGAGCGACTTTGTGGGGTTTGTCGGCCCTTCTCTCAGGTGTCCTGTGTCTCATGGATCAGCCGACGAGCCCCGTCTGGAGGAGCACTCTGCAAAACGCTGCCGGCCACCCAGATCTCCTAGCGCAGAGTGAGGCCACATCTGCAGACTTGACCGCACAGAGTCCCGAGGCATTCGGCAAGAAGGGGAGTGGGATGTGTGTGAGATCCCACTGCGGAAGCCGGCTCTGCTCCGTACTCTGCGTGCGGGGTGCCTGATGTTCAGACCTGCTGTGTCTATCGGGGGCCATGGCGGGGTGGTGGGAGTGGGGGCAGGGAGCAGCGTGGATGGATCCAGGAAAGGACTTAGTTGAATCCCAGCTGCCCACATACCTGTTGCTGGTCTTGGACAAGGTCCCTAGTTTCTCTGGGCTTTCGGTTTGATTGTAAGACTAGGACGCCGCCCTAGTCTGAAGATGTCGGTGTGTGCGGGAATGCCTGGCGCAGTCACCATGGGTTTTCCTTCAGCCTCCTCCGTGCCCCTCCCTGGGTCAATCAGTATCCATGCGTGCCACAAGTAAATTACAGTCCCTCCGAAAACCAGTTGACCCGAGTTTTATGGTCGAGCATGGTGAGTGTCCTTGCCAGGAAATGCCACTAGATGTCTTGGGCCTGCTCCTCTACCTCCACAGCAATCCCCGGAACAGGCTGGTTCAGGACGTGGGAGGTGGGAGTCGGTGTTGTACCTAGGACAGGCTGAAGTCAAAGGCTCATTTGCTCTGTGAGGGGTGATCAGGATGACACATCAAGTGGAGCCCCATGGCTGACCCTGGAGGTGGACGGTCGGGTCGGATTGGCTGCCCTCCAGCACGTGTTTCGAGTGATGCCTTCCCTGGGTTACGCAGCCCTGATCTGTAGGGCACAACTTCCCAGCTCCAGCCAATCTGGTCTTGCCGTCTCCTTCCAAGAAGGTAGGTGCGGCGCAGTTGCCTTTAAGCGGCTCCTTCTGGACACCGCAGGGCAGCAGCAAGCAAGCATGGGCGACTTTTTTCTTACGTTGACCACAATACGCGGGGCCAGCTTTGCACGATCCCATTCAGCATCACACGTGTGCATCGGCCACTCACCTGTCCATCTGCCACAGACAGGCTTGGACAGGACCATTGAGTGGCCTTTACGGCAAAGAGCCTAAAGGGCTCACAGGAAACCTGGACCCAGCGCAATGGTAACAGCGCAGCAATACCTGTCATTGATCAAGGGGTATTCTGGGCCCGACATGGTGTTAAGTGATCCAGTTCGGTTAGCACTCTTAGAATTAACCCCCTTTTGCCTATCAGGAAATCGAAGACGGAGGGCATTAACGCCAGGGAGCAGGGAGTAAGGGGACACACAGAGGGGCTGAGGGGCTGGGCATTCTGAGCCCACGGATCTGCCCACAGGCCCCGGCTGCACGGGCACCAGGGCTGCTGCTCTGGAGGGGATGAGGAGCTCTGGGGAAAAGATGGAGCCTGACGTGGGTAAGATTTGGATATTTTCAGAAGAGATTTTCAGCCTGGAATGAGGGTGTAAGTGACTGAATCGGAGTGATGAGCCAGATAGCCCGGCTGCGGGAGCTCCCCTGTGGGGTGAGGGAGGAAGGCCTTGGGGGCGTGTGGCTGAGCAGAGGCGCTGGGTCGCCAGGAGCCGCCGCGGGTTTGGAAAGGGGGAGAAACGCAGCGCCCTGCACTGCAAGGGCACCGAGACGTGGTTGTGGTTCTTCCTGACCGTGACAGGCACAAATGGTGCTGATGGTGGAATGCACGGAGTTTGCCTTCAGAGAACTCCTGCTGTCTTTTAAAACCTGGGCCTCTCATTTAAACTTGGTGGCCTCAGGTGAATGGTCAGAAACAGTTTCTGATGAGGTTGCAGAGACTGTGCATGGCCTCTGATTGTGCACATCCTGTGATTGTGTATAGTCTCTGATTGTGGCCTCTGGCCTCTTTGTGGCCTCTGATTGTGTGGGTCTCTGTGTGTGGTCTCTGATTGTGTGTGGTCTCTGATTGTGTGTGGTCTCTGATTGTGCTCAGTCTCGGATTGTGCGCGGCCTCTGATTGTGTGCGGCCTCTGATTGTGGGTTGTGTGAGTTTCCCGGGATTAAGTAGATGAGCCTCGTGCTGGAGCAGGTGTGCCTTGTGTTGGGCATGTGGATAAAGAAGTTTAACCCATCCCCTCTTTGAGAATGGCAGGGCAGTAACAAAGGCGGTTGATTTATACATGGCCATCCTCGTGAGGTGAGGACCTGAAAGGTTTACTGCTTTCCCGGAAAGCTGCTCTGGGCGTCACCATCACTGATCATGGACAGCAGCTCAGAAGCCCCCTTAAGGTGCAGGGAGGGACCGGCGCTGGTCCTGTCTGTGCCCAGGCTGCTGGTCACCCTGACGGCCAGGCGATGGCTGCCTGTGCACGAAGCTGGGGTTAGAGTGAATTTGGGCAGTGTCGGCTTTGATTTAGGTCAAGACTGATCAGTCTTCCTAAAATACTAGCCATGAAAGCTTTCATAGATTGTAGTTCTTTGGGAGATTTATATGTGGTTTTTAAAGCACAGGGCCCATGGCCAGTGTTGAATTACATTTTGTTCAGTGTAACTGACAGGACACTGGACCTGAGTCTCAGGCCTGCCACAGGGTTCAGGGAGCTTCAGAGAGGGAGATGTTTGTGCTCAAGTTTTCGCAGATGGGATGGGACATGGGCATGGGGCTGGAATGCTCTAAACTTCAATCTTCAGTCATCGGTATCACCTGTGCACACGCATATCGTTTTCAAAGATGGACAAGCTTTTGGGAAATATCTGAAGACTTTTCCAGTTTTGAAAGAAGCCGGGATGACACTGGAAACGTCAGGTGTCTTGGCTGCTGATCAGGTCCATCACCACGCACATGGTCCCTAACCTGGCCCACCTCTGATCATGCACAGCGGGTGACGAGGTCCATAACCTCACACTTCTGTGCACAGCAGGTGACCAGGTCCCTAACCTCAAAAGCTTCTGATTGGGTGCAGCTGGTGACCAGGTCTGTAACTTCACATGGCTCTGATTGTGCAGAGCTGGTGACCAGGTCACTAACCACCCACACCTCTATTCATACCCAGCGGGTGACCGGGTCCATCACCTCACACCTCTGATTGTGCATAGCAGGTGACCAGGTCTGGAACCTTGCACACCTCTGATCGTGCACAACGGGCGACTAGGTCCATGACCTCACGCCTCTCTGCACAGTTGGTGACCAGGTCCATAACCTCACACCTCTGATCGTGCACAGCTGGTGGGCGCAGGACCCACTTCAGTGAGGGGCTGACTTCCCAGGTGTGAAGGGGGAATGTTGTGTGGCTCGCTAAGCCCCTCCATGCTTTGGGGGCTCCAGGCTGTGGCCGGCAAGTAGGAGGTTGTCCCAGGAGGCTGCTGTGTGTTGGGGATGGGAGGCAGCTGCAGGGTGGAAGTACGATGTTGTCGTAGGGGGCCACTGTGGGGGGGTGGGACGGGAGGCAACTGCAAGTTGGAAGTAGGATGTTGTCCCAGGAGGCTGCTGTGTGTGGGGGAGGGAGGAGGCAACTGCAGGGTGGTGTGGTGGTCCCCGTGCCACTGATTTCAGGTTAAAATAGAATGTGGACCTCTTTTTACCATAGTTTTTAATTACTCCGCTAGTTTGTGTTGCTGTCTCTTGCTATGAAGTCCACAGTCTGATGTCTCTGTGGTCCCCATGTTTCCCTTCTGCTTGTGTTACCCGATCCTGTGGGTCAGCTGTGAGGAAACCACTCTCCACGCCTCATCTGGAGTGGTCTCGAGCTGGGTGTGCTGGTCTCCTTGTGGGCTAAAGTGTTCTTCTGTTACTGTTTTCTCTGTTTTTTGACCAAATTTAGCAGACTTGTGTATGATACAAACACTTTAAAAAACGTCTTTTGCCTTTATGAAAAAAACACTTGCATTGCTTTAAAATGAACCTTTCCTGTGTCTCCATCCTTCCTCACAGATTGCTCTGTGTTAGAAACTCGGTGGTGTGTGCGCTTCATGGCCTCATTCCATCAAGCACTGTAACCTCTGATTGCAAAAGTGACTACACTCAAGGCAAAAAACTTCGCAAATGTTGGAAATAATGAACAAAAACAATATATTGTTCTCTTGTCACCCTGAAATGGCTACTCTTAATATTTTGATGTAGTTCTTTGAATTCTTTTTAAGTAAAGTTGCTTCTAACACAAGCACTTTGATTATATTGATCAAATTATATTCAGGAAATAAGGAGAAAGTAAAAAGAATATCCAGTTTGGGGCAAAAAGGAAGACGACATAGAAAGAGGCTGTAAAACTCCCTGCAACTTGAAAAGCTGGGTTGTGGTGGCTGTGGTTTTGTTTTTACTGTGAGAGACCACAGGATTCTTCTTGGCACTGAAGGGCAATAAGATAATACCCTGTGTGTGTGCTGGTGGCTGTATAAACCGAGCCGCATGTCCTCTTTCGAAGCAGAGAAAGCATGAGGTTTGAGGTAGTGGTTTGGTAACTTTTGGAAAGTCTGTTTGTAGGACTGCACTGCAGAGATTAGGTCAGTCTGAATTAGAATCGAATGATCTGTTCAGGCCTTGGGAGCTTTCTACACCGGGTGTACGCCTGTTCTGGATGTGGTGTAGAAGGAACAGGACTGGGAGGGTTTCTTGCTTCCCAGTCATAGAAATGCCTGCAATTATCACTGTTTGTTGTTTCTCGGGAAGCTATTTTGGGAAGGAAGTGTACGTTCCAAGGCTGCTGGTTGGCCTTTCATCACCCTGGGGGTCTTGGTGTGGGTCACGGGAGCTGTGACTGCTCACGCGTGCAGCTCTGTCTCTCTCGCTGCCGCGCCGGTAGACAGCTGGTCACCAACACAGTGTGTGTCCCAGTGGCCTTTGAGAAGAATTCTCTACATCATTTTTATACAAGGTCCTTTTTCCTTTCAATGTCAACATCGTGCCTTCTAGCCAAGCGATATGTTCTTGCAGAAACAGGAAGTGTGGCCCAAGTGAGAAATGAGGGAATTGATCCATAACTGCTATCAGTTTTTATAGAGTTGAGCCATTGTAATTTATACACAAACATGTTAAATCTGTAGAAGTGAGTCACGGTGCCAGACCCTCACAAATGCCGAATGTCTACGTGGGACCTCTCTTCTATCGGGTCCACATCACAAGAAGAAAAGTCGCTCAAATGCAGGACGGAGTGGACGTGAATCTCCGAAAACTCCATGAATCAGAGTGACTGCTTTCCCAATTGCTGGTCTCCCCATTTGAGGTTGTGAGATTCCCGTTCTGAAGCTCCTTCAATTTCCCAGCATCCATTTCACTCCTTCATGGAGATAACAGACTCACACTGATACCTTGTTCTCAGATTTTCTAATTAGAAAAAGCACATATTTCACAAGAATTGTCCAGCTAACTCACTCCTTAGCCTGGGGTAAGCCACATACCTCTTTTCTCTTTAAAATACTCACCTTTCAGAACTCTTGGTAAATAAGAATAGGAAGGTACCATGACTTTGGCCACAAGCAGTATTATGTATAATGTGCAAGTGAGTGCCTTGAGAGCCATGGTTGCTAAAAACAAATTTTCTCAGAAGAGAAAAATGTAAGCAGTTCTTGACATGATCGTTAATTTTGTTTTGCCTAAATAACATCTTGTCGTTGTACAGGGATACAGGACGTTGCTGAGTATTGACCGGGGCGAGTGGGTCCTGCTGCCCCACTGTGTGATCCTGAATATCGACAGGGGTGAGTGGGTCCTGCTGCCCCACTGTGTGTGACAAGCCCTTTGTTTCTGGCCTGGAAATGTCCTGGCTCTTTCAGTGCATTGGGGTGGTGCTGGCCCCCTTTGTTAGTTTGCATGTGAGGCAAAATCTCACGCCTTTCACTCTTGTTGACATACAGATGCCAAAGCTTTGAACAAATTCTTACTAAATCAAACCCAGAAATATGTAAAAGGGATAAGAATACCATGAACACTTAGAGTTTGTTCTCATGATCTGTAGTTTTGCATTGCACATTTGGCTCATCATTCAAAAATCAATGTAATTCACCATATTAACAAAAAATAAAGCAGAAAACCCATTTTATCCTCCCGGTAGACACTGGAAAACATCTGTTGAAATTTAATAGTCCTTATACGAATTTCCTATCACATCAGGAACAGAAGGGAACTTTCTCCGTTTGATAAAGGCCACTCCTGAAAAACAAGAGCTGACCCCCCTCCTCGGTGGTGGCAGCCGGGGAGCTCTGCCCACAGTCAGGGGTGTCGGGAGCATGGCCATTCTCCGTGCTTCAGGTTCGCATGGTGCACACTGGGGCCCTCGTCCGTGAAGTTAGTTAGGAGAACTAAAAGGCATAAAGACTTGGAAGCAGGGGGAGATGCTTGATGTACAGAAGACACAGGGCCTTATTTAGAACATTTTAGGAAATGTACAAACAACCAGAAATGGTGTGAATTTTGCAAGCATGCAAGATGGACTCTTCGCAACAGATGTATACAGATGCCCAGTGGCCCATGAGAGGTGCTCACCAGGGAGTCATTGGGTAAGTACAACTTAAACCCGCGAGGTTCCCCTTCACAAGAGTGGAGAAGGGAGGACAGTAGCAGGTGCTGGTGAAGATATGACAGACTGGATCTCAGACTGATGGAGACTTAAAATGGCACAGCCACTTCAGCAAATGTGGCAGTTTCTTTAAAATGTGTACACTTACCATATGGCCCAGCAGGTATGCTGTAGACGTTCACCAAGGAGAGCAGAAAATGTGTGTCCTTGTAAAAGAATGCACATTATCTCCAGAGTAAATTGTCATAGCCAAGAACTGGAAACAACATAAATCTCTCTCATCTGGAGAAACATGAGCAAATTCTGATATATTCATACATTGTCCTAGTTCCCAGCAGGAAAAACGTACAAAATGCTGAAACCAAAACAGACAACGGGGATGAGTTCCAGGAGCCTTGAACTGAGCAGAGAGTGAACACCACGCCGTGGAGTCCATGTGACAACGGAGAATCTATGCGAGTCTCGGGTGACGGAAGAGCGCCAAGAACACTCCTCGAGAATGAACAGTGGCTGTCTCTTGAGGGCTGGGATTGACTGGGAGGGGACTTGTGGGAACTTTGATGCAAAAGATTTGATTAGGGTAATAGATTTCCATTTATCGAAATGCGCCAAGTGTACTCAAGATCTGAACATTTCACTGTGTATACTTTGTACTCCCTACCTTCCAAAAAAACAATGAAAAAATAATTACAAATGAGCACTGAACTCGATAGATTTTTCACCGTGGTATTAGATAGCAATTCTGAAAGCATTTCTGTATCTCCAGACTTAAGCAAATAAGCTTAATAAATCAGTGAATATATTGAGTGCTGCAGGTGCCAGGTTTCTTTCTTGGTAAGAGGTAGAAATAAGAAAAGGCCAAAGCCTGGAATGGATCACGTGGGATTAGGTTGCAGCAGGAGGTACAAGTATCAGCTGGTGGCTCCCGACAGATGTAGACAGGGATAGAAGTGCCTGTGGATGGGTGTGGGTGCACATGCGTGTACATGCGTGTGTGTGTTCTACTTGCCGGCAATGCCCAGCAGCACCCGGTGCCCACTCTTAGCTTCCAAACTCCGTTCTTCACTAGAAGGAGCCCTGGTCTAAGGGCTGGGGAATCCGGTGTCAAATCTGGGACCAGTTGAGCAACAGAACAAACCATTGTAACTATGAATCATAACCCACGAAGCCAGACTCCGTGAGTATATATGGACATATGTAAATGAATGCTGAAAGATAAAATTATTTTTCAGTGAATATGGAAGATCTAATGATTTAGAAGGAATGACAGGAAATCAGTGGATGCTAAAACTAGTAGTGGAGAATTCATGGAAAACAGAATATGCACATAGTGTCAGGGTGTCTCCTCCCAAATCTTAATTTCAACGCGAGAAGTAGCATCTTTGCTTTGGAGGCACTTAAGCACCACCTTCACTGAGTTGCCGATGTTAACATTGTCACGTAAGACAGACTTCTGCGGTGTCCCTGCTAAAATGCATACTCCTGAGTCTAGTCCGGAAGATACCAAAATAAAGGACAAGCTGTGAAATAACTGACCTGTATTCTTTAACATTTCCAATTTCAGGAAACACAAAACCTGAGAAACTTGGATGCTGGACGGGTAAAAATCACATGACAAATCAATTCATCATCCTGGATTGGATCGTAGAAGAAGACAAAGTAAGAAAATTATGGAGACAGTTGACAGCATTTGAAAGTGAACTTTGTATATGACAGTTAAATTTCCGGATCTTGAGGAAAGTGAATGTGAGAGCATATCCTTGTGTTTAGGAAATACATTGAAACATTTAGGTATGGAAGGATATAGTATCTGATATTTATTTTCATTTGACTTAGAAAATTCATGGGGGAGGGGGGAAAGCAGTGATGTAAGATAGGAGCAGTTGGGCCTAAGTTGAGCCTGGTAAGTTATGTGGAAATTCACTACGCTGGTCTTGCAGATTTTCTGTGTCTTTGAAATTACATCCAAAAAGTTTAAAACGGAGAATATGCAAAACAAAAAGCGATTTGTGGAAGTGAGTGGACTGTCACCTCATTGATCCCTTCAGTTTTCGGCCATGAGCCAAGTCAGTCACATAATGGTTTTTGACCTGGGAATTAGAAATAGTGGCCAGATGACCAGGCTCTTTATCTAGTTAGGGAGAGAAGTGTGCACAAAGGCTGACAAGACCAAGCAGTGCGATGAGCTGCTTGTGGGCGTGATGCTGAGGGTCTGGGTCCTGTCTCAGGTGGCAGCTTGGGGGTTTTAAGCCAGAAAGCCACGTCTGATTCTCTTTCAGTGGGATCATTCTCGCAGCTTCAGAGAAAACTGCCCCAACTCGTCTTCACTCACGCTGGCCATTTTTGGTGGTGGTGGTTTTATTCTGCTAACACCGTTCTCACTGACAGTTTAGGGCCTTTGAGCGGATTTTTGCCTGTGTCTCGAAGATTCTCGTCTTGACAGCCGGTATGTTTCATTCCTGTTGTTCCGATTCTGTGTTAAGAGGGTTCTTCCCTGGCTTCACAGTTTGGAGTTGCTGCTGCATCTGTCTCTGCTTTAATTCTCTAGCCCATCTATCACTTGTCTCATCCCTTAAGAAGTGGCCTGCGTGAGATGCCATGAGACTGTCTGCCTTATCACCACTGCGACCCCAACCCGTAAGGACTTACAGAGAAGGCATTCAGTGAATGTGTGGAATTAATGTAATGGGTTAATAGCCACAAAATGTCTTAATGGTTGTTTTAGTCCATTTCCATGCTGCTGATAAAGACATACCCGAAACTGGGAAGAAAAAGATTTAGTTGGCGTTGCGGTTCCGCATGGCTGGGGAGGCCTCAGAATCATGGTGGGAGGCGAAAGGCACTTCTTACATGTCAGCAGCAAGAGAAAACGAGGTAGAAGCAAAAGCGGAAACCCCGATAAGCCATCAGATCTCATGAGACTTATTCACTATCACGAGAATAGCACAGGAAAGACGGGACCCAGTGATTCAGTTACCTCTCCCTAAGTCCCTCCCACGACACATGGGGATTCTGGGATGTAGAATTCAAGTTGAGATTTGGGTGGGGACACAGCCAAACCATATCCATAGCCAACACAGTCCTGGCCCATGGCCGGTGTTGAGCTGAGCTGCGACCGTGGCTGTGTGAGTTGGGGTGCGAGGCGTGCACACGCCTCTCAACGGTACAGTGAAAGGATTTGGAGGCTCAAACGTGTGACCTACAAAGAATCTCCAAAGATCAAGGTGCATTCACCCTAAAAAGAAAAATCTCAGTGCAGTTTACACCCAGTGTTTGCTTGCGGATATGGATTCTACAGTTAATAAAATGAATAATTAAAAGTCTGTGAATAAATTTTAATGTCTTTATGGAACTGTAAACACTGATTTTCTTTCCTCACCCACCCATCTGTTGGTGAGTTTCAGAAGGTGGATGAACCGTGCTGCGGGGACAGAGAGGAGGGTGCAGCTTGGCCTCTGGGACCTAAGCTGAGCACTGAGTGACTGAGCTCTCTCCATTTCAGACGTCCACACGGAAGCTGTCCAGGCGGCTCTGGCCAGACACAAAGAGCAGAAGATGGCGGTGCCTATGCCTTCCAAACGCAGGTCCCTGGTCGTGTAGACCTCCATGGACGCCTACACCCCTCCAGGTAAGGGACACGCTCCCCGACGCTGCCTCCTGAACATGCTGGGCGCCTCAGAATTGACCGCTAGCCCAGAAGTTGGGTTTTTGCCTTCAAAATCATGGTGCAGAAATGCAGATTTTGTGAACCAGAAGTCCGAAAACAGTGTATGAAAAGTAACACTATGTATCTGTATAAATACACATTTTTAACTTTTCATCAAGATTGATACATATGATACATACCAGTAAAATCTCACACAGTTTTATTCATTTAATTCCTTGTAGGGAAAAGGGAAGAGTTTGTAACCCTATGGGTGGAATTGGACTTTTCTTCTGATTAGGCTGTTGCATGCATATTCTCAAATCTTCAGATAAGTGTGCTACATTATTGGATTGTTTTAGAACAAGCGAATTGGACAGTTTAGGCAGCTACCCGAATCAGGTCATAAACTTTGCCTGCAAGGTGCCAGCTAGTATTTTAGTTCCTGCAGGCCATAAGGTCTCTCACAACCACTCAACTCTGCCCTCAGCCATGGGTGACAGCAAGTGCGTATGACTGTGTACCAATAAAACTTTATTTACAAGAACAACGGACCAGATTTGGTGCAGGGACCTGCCAACCCCTGATCTAAATTACTGAAGGTAATAGCCAATTTATATTTCTGCTATATAATACTGCTTTTCTTTAATGTTGAATTTTACATAACTACCCCAATTCTCTCTTTTCTCTGCCCAAATAATTATAAACTACATTTCATGATCTTCACACCCAAGTAAAGCAGAAAGTTTAGTTATCCAGATACTTGTTAGAGACACGGATTGAACCTATGCTATTTGGTGTTTAGTTTCTGTGATTTTGATTCCAACATTATTCATGCCGTTGTTGCAAGCTTGTCTTCTCAAAGGACCTGAATCACCTTACATCCCACGTTGAAGCTACATATCACTTTAAATGACCCAGTATTTTTGCTCCAATACCAAAGAAACTTAAGGTACAATACGAATAGTTGAAAATGTACAACATTTTCGGGAGTATTTTTACTTCTGAAATTTAGCTTAGTCTTGGCAAGCAGTGAGACAGAAGGACGTGCTTCAGATCAGAGCTGAGGTCAAGCGTACGTCCACATTACTACAGGCAGCTCCTGAGTTTCACCTTTACATACCTTTACAAATGAAGGTACTGGAATTTAAAGGACAGAACTTAGAGTGCATCATTTTGGGTTTTCGTTGCTTTTTGTTTTGAGACAAGGTCTTGCTCTGTCACCAAGGTTGGAATTCAGCATCATGATGGCAGCTCTTGGCTCACTGCAGCTGTGACCACCTGGGCTCACGCGGTCCTCCCACTTCAACCTCAAGCAGCTGGGACCACAGGTGCTCGCCACCACACCCAGCTAATTTTTAAGTGTTTGTAGAGACAGGGTGTTCCTATGTCGTTTCTGTTTCTCATTGACACATAACGTGTTCTTCATCGAAAGAACGCAGTGCCAGCCAGGCAAGGGAGTGAATGCCATGCTAGCAAGTTGTTGACAAGGGAGCCCTTTCTGCCAACGTGCTCCCTTGGGCTCCTCCCTTTCCTTATTTTAATATTAAGCCACAGCACATAATGAAGGACTGGGCACGATAGCTCATGCCTATAACTCCAGTAATTTGGGAACCCAGGGCAGGTGTATGGCTTGAGCCCAAGGGTTCAAGGTCAGCCTGGACAACATGGCAAAATGTACAGAAATGCCTTTTGTACATCTTGTCTTCACCAAAAGTACAAAAAATTAGCTGAGCCTGGTGGTGTGCACCTGTAGTCCCAGCTACTTGGGAGGCTGAGGTGGGAGAATCACTTGAGCCCGGGAGGCAGAGGTTGCTGTCAGCTGAGATGGCACCACTGCACTCCAGCCGGGGCAACAGAGCAAGACCCCCATCTCAATTAGAAAAAAATAACGATAACAAATGCAGACTCTTTAAAAATGATTAGGCCAGGCATGGTGGCTCATGCCTCTAACCTCAGCAGTTTGGGAAGCCAAGGCAGGCAGATTGCTTGAGTTCCCAGCATTTGAGACTAGCCTGGGCAACATTCCAAAGCCCATCCCTGCAAAACATACAGAAATCAGCCAGGAATGGTGGTGTGTGCCTGTGGTCCCAGCTGCTCGGGAGGCTGGAGTGGGAGGATCAGGGTGCAGTGAGCCATGATCGTGCCACTGCACTCCAGCCTGGGCAACAGAGCAAGACCCTATCTCAAAAATAACATGCTTACTCCTGTTTGTTTAGTTAATGGTTATAATTTGCCAAAACTTATGGCAAAATAATTGTATTTGTATGTGTTCTTTGTGTAACTAACAACATGGACGTAAAACATTTCAAGGGTTGAAATATTTTAAACCAAATTTTTGGCACTAACCAGTATGTAAGGCAACGGGCATTTTTCTTGACCACTTTGTATAAGAGAAAAGACTTTGAAATGGAAGAAACAGTGCGGTTACGGTTATTTGCTTATTTCTCGTATTGAATCCAACCGCTGACAAATGTTACTGGGTCATGTGTGATGAATAACCTCCTTGTACAGATGTCTGCAAAATATAAAAGAATATTATTTGAAATGTTATTTTTGTGAAATATTTGGATTTGACCAACAGTTTTATATCAGCCATAAAGCATCCTTTGTAAATTTTCATCAGGAGTCCTCTTGATATATCATATGGGGCAGTTTTGTAAAATTGTAAATGTCAATGTCATAAAAATTTTTTACTCCCAGCCTATTTGTGCTTAGCGATAGTTTGCATGTTTATTACCGTACTTACTTGATCCAAATCTTAGCTGCATTTTCTTACCTATTTTTCTTGGTTGTTGGTAACAGTGGTTAGATCTTACTCAGTTTCATTGCCCTTCAGAGAATGTTCTTGAAGTTTATCTTCTATGAAATGACTGGCTGCTGACCTGGATCCTAGTTTCTGGAGAAACTCTCATTAGGATTGTCGCAACGCTAGTATTCTATGGGTGAAACTTTCCTTTAGTTTCCGAATGTAAAGATAAAAGAATAATTTGCCAAAACTACTTCTAGCCATGATGAGAGAACAGGGACCCAAATCACCC
Organism: Macaca nemestrina; assembly: GCF_043159975.1. Taxonomy (NCBI): domain Eukaryota; kingdom Metazoa; phylum Chordata; class Mammalia; order Primates; family Cercopithecidae; genus Macaca; species Macaca nemestrina. The sequence goes on from NW_027257634.1 coordinate 42,510, forward strand.
ATCTGCCCTAAACAACTGTAAAACTGCACAAAACGAATGAGGTGGCTGTTTTTAGTCTGTGACCACAGCTGTACCAGCCAGAACCTGAGGGCGAGGGCAGGAGAATGAATGAGATGCACCCACAGTACACTTGCCCTCTGGAGAACACCTGCAGACCGTGGTGCCGAGAGTTCAGGTGTGGGCGGAGTATGGCCATCCTACCACATCCAGAAGGCGGAGCTCGGAGAGAGCTCAGGTGTGGCGGAGCATGGCCACCCTACCACGTCCAGGAGGGGGGGAGATCAGAGAGAGCTCAGGTGTGGCGGAGCATGGCCATCCTACCATGTCCGGGAGGGGGAGATCAGAGAGAGCTCAGGTGTGGCGGAGCATGGCCGTCCTACCATGTCCGGGAGGGGGAGATCAGAGAAAGCTCAGGTGTGGGCGGAGCATGGCCATCTTACCACGTCCAGGAGGGGGAGACCCAAGTGGGTGCAGGATGGGAGCTCTCCACAGATTCACACCAACAGCGAATCCAACCAAGCCTGCCCATGTCACGATGACCCAGCCGTGCCTGTGCTAACTGCTAAAACAAGAGCTGGAAAGCTTCAGAGGGAGGTTAGGGATCCTGAGTGTGCTCAACAAGTTACCCACAATGTGTAATATTCAGCAAATAATCACCGCATACACAGAGAAACGGGGGGTAGAATCTGTGGTCAAGAAAAAGGCAGTAAAAAGTGCACACACATGCAGGATGGTCTCTGTCACTCACCACATGCGGCGGCTGAGCACATGACGTGTGCCTGGTCTGAACTGGATTTGCTGCGTGAAAGACATGCCAGTTAATATAAAAAATAGAAAATATTGTATTTGTTTTTTTTTTTAATTTGAGACGGAGTCTAGCTCTGTTGCCCAGGCTAGAGTGCAGTGGTGTGATCTCGGCTCACTGCAATCTCCGCCTCCCGGGTTCATGCCATTCTCCTGCCTCAGCCTCCCAAGTTGCTGCCCGCTGCCACGCCTGGCTAATTTTTTGTATTTTTAGTAGGCACGGGGTTTCACCGTGTTAGCCAGGATGGTCTCGATCTCCCGATCTCGTGATCCACCCGCCTCGGCCTCCCAAAGTGCTGGGATTACAGACTTGAGCCACCGCATCCGGCCTATTTGTATTTCTTATTGCAAGTATAGCATGAGCATTTTGAGTTAAAAATATACCAGTAAAATTAATTATACCTGTTTATATATTTATATGAGGCTACAAGGAAGGTTATGAGGCTACAAGGAAGGTTTCAAGTTCTATAACAGGACTCTCATAATTCTGTTGGAAAGTGCCAGTCTACATGTCTGATACAGCAGAAAACTGAGTTTTTAAATCTGCAATTATAAATATTTAGGGAATCAGAGTACAACGTGTCAGAGAATGAAAATATTTTAATTCTTGAGCCAGAGGAAGGGAAGACACTTTTCACTATAATGCAGTTGGGGAATTTCAGGTTCTGTACACGATAATCTTGAGAATTGTCACTCCCTCCTCACAGGTAAAAAGCTGAGCAAACTGAAAAATCAGCAGCTCTTCTTAAATCTGCAAGAGACGTGAGGTCACCGGCAAGCCACTGTCCCCAGATTGGCTGGACAGGTAAAGCAGATGAATCACCATACACTGGAGCACAATGCTCCAAGGAACCCACGCTGGGATTGGAAACCCTGAACTGGAATTGACAAATTGCTGTGGTGAGGTGTGGCCACGTCTGAGAGTTAAAACCTCCAGGAGGCCTGTGCATATGGGTCTCATGCTTTTGTGAGTTGTATCATCAGAAGCTCAATCAGGTTCTCGAAGTAAACATCAGAGAAAAATCCCCTCATACTTACTACAGGGGAAAGAGAATAGGAATCATTTTTCAATATGCAAGTGCACTCTTCACTAGGTCCACCTTCCTGAGAAGCTAGTTAAGTGGAGACTAACCTGGTGGGATTTTATCAGAGCCTTCTGACCTGGGAGAAAGGGAAATACCCAACTCCAACCTCCAGAGCTGAAAAGCAAAAAAGAACGGAGTATCCAAGCACTATGGGACTTCCACAGAGGCATAAAATATGCATAACGGTAATACAAGGGGGAAGAAAGAGGAACAGAAGAAATATTTGTAACAGTAATAGCTGAATTTCCTCAGATTAATGCCAGACACCAAACCATAGATCCAGGAAGCTCAAGAAACACCAAGAAGGATAAATGTAAAAACGATGACGACAAAAACAAAACAAAAATAAACTCTATTTGGGCATAAAATATTGAAACTATGGTGAATCAAAGATTAAAAAGCAAAGAAACCAGAGTAATCTCCTTCCCTATGGAGGATCAAAGATAAGAATTATTTTCAACTTCCCCTCAAAAACCATGAAAGCAAGAAGTGGAGTGAAGTATTTAAACTATTGAGAGGAAAAAAATTCCATTAACCTAGAAGTCTATACTCTGTGAAATTATCTTTCAAAAGTGAAGAAAAAGAAAAGACCTTCTCCGACAAAAATTGAAAAATTTGTTGCCGGTAGACCTGCCTTGCAAAAAATGTTCAAAGTTCTCTAGAGAAAATAGTAGAGGTCAGTAACTCAGCTGTGCACAAAGAAAGGAAGAGCACAGTCTGTTTACAGGGCTCACAGCTGTCATCCTAACACTCTGGGAGGCAAAGATGGGAGTAGAGCTGGAGGCCGCTTAGTTGAGACCAGCCTGGGCAACGTTGTGAGACTCTGTCTCATTAAAAAAAAGCCAAACGTGGTGGCCAACACCTATAGTGCCAGCTACTTTGAGAGGCTGAGACGGGTCACTTCTTGAGCCCAGGATCCCGTTCAAGGCTGCGGTGAGCTATAATGATGCTGCTCCACTCCAGCCTGGGCAACAGAGAAAGACCTTGTCTGTTTAAAAAAATAAATAGAAAAACAAAAAGCATTAAAGAAGAAATAGTGAAGGTAGAAGAAAATCTTTCATTTTTCTTAACAGATCTAACTTAACAGTTCATTCATAATAGCGACGGTAAATATACTGTATTATATGCTTATGTATATGTCATATACACACACTTAAATATAAGTGAAATGAATGAGAGCAGTGATACCCAAGGGATGGGAGAGAGCAATTAGGAATTAGGGTTATTTTGTTATTATAGTGTGCTTGCATTATCAAGAAACCAGTGTAGTGTCATTTGAAAGTGGACTTGGGTTACTTGTAAATTTATATTGCAAATTCCAAGGCAGCCACTTAAAAAAAAAAAAAAAAGTAACTGATATGCTAAGAAAGGAAAGAAAATAAATCATAGAATATGCTCAATAAAGACCACAAGGAAAAAAAAGTGAAAGACAAAAACAAAGAACAAGGGCAACAAATAGAAAATAGTAACAAATATGGTAGATGTTAATTCAACTGTATATTATTACTTTCAATGTCAGTCCAAATGCACCGAACTATATATTATCTATAAGAAATCCACTTTAGATATAAAGACATACATATAGATCAACAGTAAAGGGATGGCAAAAGATATAAATGTTAACACTAATTTTTTGGTGTGCAATGGCCTGATATCTCACTGCAACCTCTGCCTTCCAGGTTCAAGTGATTCTCCCTCAGCCTCCCGAGTAGCTGGGATTACAGGCATTTGTCGTCATGCCTGGGTAATTTATTTATTTTTTCTATTTTTGTACAGATGGGATTTCACCGTGTTGGCCAGGCTGGTCTTGAACTCCTGACCTCAGGTGATCATTCTGCCTTGCCCTTCTAAAGTGCTGGGATTACAGGCATGAGCCACCGTGCCCGGCCAACACTCATTTTGAAAAATGGAAGTGGTGATATTAATTTTAGACAGAGTCGACTTTACATCAAGGAAAGTTACCAGAGATGACTATTACGTAATAAAGAGGTCAATACTCCAAGAAGATGTAACAATCCTTAAATGTACTTTTGCTAACAAAGTATCAGAATTCCAAAGTAAAAACTGATAAACTTCAAGGAGAAATAATTAACCCACTATTATAGTTGGAGACGTTAACACCCCTTTATCAGAAATGGACCAATTCAGTAGCCAGAAAAGCAGTAAGGACAAAATTGAAATCGGCATCCTCAGTCAACTGTATGTAACTGAAGTTTATAGACTATTTCCTCCAACAGCAGCAGAATACACAACATTCACCAAGACATACCATGTTGTGGTCCATTAAACACACCTTAACACATTTAAAAGAATAGGAATCAAACAAGTATGTTCTCAACCACAGTAAAGTAGAAATCAATAATGGACGACTGGAAAATATATTAGGATATTAAACAGTACACTTATACATAATACATTGTTCAAGGAAGAAACCTGAAGATTTCTTTGAATTTTTGAAGTAAATGAAAATGAAAACTTGTTAAAATTTGTGAGCTGCAGTGACAGTAATGTTTATAGGGAAATTTATAGATTTAAATGCATACGTTAAAAATAAGATCTAAAATCAATCAGCTTCCACCTTCGAAAACTAGAAAAAGAACATCCAATTAAATTCTAAGCAGGAGACAAATAATGAAAGAGCAGAAATCAATACATTGAAAACAGAATATCAGTAGAGAAAAATCAATGAAACCAAAAGCTGGTTCTTTGAGAGAAAATCTGTAAGCCTCTAACAAGAAAAAGAAATACAGCAGATAAATTACCAATATCAGAAATGAAATAAGGGACATAACTACAGATCCCATGGACATTAAAAGGATAATAAAAATTATGAATAACTCTATGGCCACAAATTTGATAACGTGGATGAAATGAACCAATTTCTTTAAAGACAGAATTTGCCAAAATTTGAACAGGAAGAAACGATCTGTATGGGCCTGTATCTGTTAAATTGAATCAGTGGTTAATAACCTTTCAAAACAGGAAGTGCCAGGCCCAGATGGGTTCACTGGTGAATTCTACCAAATATCTAAGAAGAAATTATACCAATTATCTACAATCTCTTTCAGAACATAGAAGCTGAGGAATACTTCTTAACTCATTCTATAGAGCCAGCATCATTTTAATATCAAATACCATTTTAATAACAAAATATTACAAGAAAACTACAGAACATCTCTCATGAACATAGATGCAGTAATCTTCAATACAATATTAGCAAATCTAGCAAAAATTGTGCACTAAAACCACATGGAATTTCACGTATCCAAAGCCGGTTTAACATTGAAAAGCCAATTAACGTAATTCATCACATTAATGGGTCAAAGACTAACAGATGCCTCATCTAAGAAGATATAGAGATGGCAAATCGACGTATGAGATGATGCTTCACATCACGTGTCATAGAGAAATGCAGATGAAAGCAACAGTAAGATATCACTACACCAGAATCCAGAACACTATCAACACCAAAGCCTGTGAAGATGTGGAGCTGTGGGAATTCTCTCTCATTCATGGCGGGTCTTAATAAAAATAGAACAGCCTTTAGGAAGACAGATTGGTGGTTTCTTACAAAACTAACTATACTCTTACCATATGATAAAGCAATTACACTCCTTGGCATTTGCTCAAAGCAGTTGAAAACTTATGTCTACACACAAAAGCCTGCAAGTAGATATTTAGAGCAGCCTTATTCATAGATGTCAAAACTTGGAAGCAACCAAAATGCCCCTCAGTAGGTGAATGTATAAGTGAGCTGTGGTACATCCAGACAATGGGATATTATTTGAGGCTGAAAATAAATGAGCTATCCATAAAAAGACACGGAGGAAACTTAAAGGGCATATTGCTAAGTGAAAGAAGCAATCTGAAAAGGTTGTTGTATGATTCCAGCTTTACAACATCCTGGAAAAGGCAAGACTATGGAGACTGTAAGAAGATCAGTTGTTGCCAGGGGGAGGCAGGGATGAATAGGCAGAGCAGGAGAGTTTTTAGTATCATGTGATCTCTGTATGATACTGTAATAGTGGATACATGTTATGCATTTGTCCAGAGCCATATATTGTACAACACCAAGAATGAACCCTGATGTGAATGATGGAGTTGGAGTGGTAATGATGTTTCACTGTAGAAGTATCAGTTGTGACAAATGTACCAGTCTGGTAGGCAATGTCCATGATAGGAGACGCTGTGCATATATAGGGTATACATGAGACATCACTATGAAGCTGGAAAATATGACACTGAGATGAAATGGCGCTGATGGGCTTAACAGGTTGGAGAAGGAAGATGAAGTCTGTGGGCTCGAAGGGAGATGAAAAGGAATTAACCAAAGTGAAGCCCAGAGAAACAAAATGAAAGGAAAGCCAACAGAACCTCAAGCTCCTGTGATACGTCAATATACTTGTAATACAAGAAGGAAAAGAGAGAGAAGAGCAAGAACCTTTGAAAACAGGAGTCAAAATTTTCTCAGATTGATGTCAAACACCTGTGTCCGGCCCCGAGAAGTTCAGTGAACTCCAAGCAGAACAAGTATAGCAAGAAGCACATCCGAGTTCATGATAGCCAAAGTACTGAAATCCCAAGATTAAGAGGAGATCCTGAAAGGACTCAGAAGGAAAAGACACGTTACATACCAGAGAAGCATTTCAAAAACGCGTGACTTCTGTGAAGATACAGTGGAGACCAGAAGACCATGGAAAGACATTTTTTTAAAGCACTAAAAGCAGGAGAAAGGCCTGTCAACTCATATCCAGGGAAAATCTCCTTTATAAACAGGGGTGAAACAACACATTCCCAAATATGAAAGCTGAGAGAATGTGTTATCAGCAGAACTACACTATAAACGTGCTAAAGAATGTACTTGGCTGATTGCAAAGGATATCAGATGAAAGGTTAGCTCTACGGAAAAGAACCCTAGAAATCATAACAGTGCACTCTAAATTTTCTAGAATATAAAATCATAGAATATTTTACTCTGATTTTATGGTTTTTGGTTTTTTTATGATCTTATAATTTTATGATATAAAATCATACAATGTACACACTTCTCTATGCCTCCTTTACCTGTTTTGAAGTCCTTGCTGTACCATGCACCAGTAGTTTATTTCTTATTATTTATTTATATTCTATTTGATAGATATGACACATTCTGTTTATTCATTTACCAGTTGGTTATTCATTGTTTCCATATTCAGCTGCCATTGACATTAATGTACATATCTTTGTGTATGCATATAATTTCTTTTATCTTAAGTGGATGCCAAGTAGCATGATTGAGTCTTATTGTAAGTTTAGGTTTAGCTTTTTAAAAACTGCCAAATTATTTACAAAATAACTGCACCATTTCACATTTCCACCAGCAGCATATGCTCATCCCAGTTTCTCCACATCATCACCACCAATAGTTACTGTTATTTTTATTTTTGTCATTCTAATTGATGTGGAATGGTATATCATTGTGTATTTACTTTGCAACAATGAATGATGCTAAGCATTTTTAATGTGCTTATTAGCTTTTAATGTGCTAATTCCTATTCATAGCCATTTGTATATATTGGTAAAATGTTCAGATTTTTTGCTCATGTTGTAAATGGGTTGGTTGTCATCTTATGGGTTACAGGTGCCTTATGCAATCTGAATATAAGAGTTTTACAGATGTAACGTTTCTCAGTGAAAGAACAAACTACTATGTAGCAGACAGAACAAAGCCTTTCCCCCAAGATACCCAGGTCCTATTCCCCAGAACTTATGAACCTGTTGTCTGAAGTGGTTAAAAGGCATTTTGCAGCTGATTAATTTAAGATCTTGAGATGGGACCATTATCCTGGTTTAAGTAGGTAGACCCACTGTAATCAAGAAGGTCCTTAAAAGAGAAAAGAACTGGAGACTGGATTGATGCACTTTAAAGATGAAGAGGGGCCATGAGTCAGGGACACAGGTGGCCTCTAAAAGTTGGGAAAGGTAAAGAAATGGATTCTCCTTTGAAGCCTCCAGAAGGAACGTAGTTCTGCTGACACTTAGATTTTACACTTCTGACTTCTTCATCAATAGGATAATAGATTTGTCTTGTTGTAAGCCACTAAGATCAAGGTAATTTGTTACATTAGTTATAGGGAGATAATCATCTTTTAAAACTTACTAGTTTTCTATTTTAATGAAGTCCATTTCACTAATTTTCATGGGTTGTGTCTTTGGGAGTTTTAGAAGTGTCATGGTCTTACTGTTCTTTCATTTAGGTCTGTGATCCATTTGGAGTTAATTTTTGTGTGTGCAGTAAAGATCTAAGTCGGATTTTTGTTTTCGTTTGGTTTGGGGGATTCTTTCCCCCACGGTTTTTCTTTTTGGTGTGTGGGTACCCAGTTGCCACTGCAACATTTGTTGAAAAAACAAACTACCTTTCTTTTACTGAATTGTCTTGAGACCTTTGTCAAAAATAAATTAATCATAAATATAAGGCTTTATTTCTGAGTTTAATTCTGTTCCTTTGATGTATACATCTATTTTTGTGCGAATACCACTGCCTTAATAACTATGACTTTATGTAAAGTTTTGAAATCAGATAGTGAAGTCTTCCAACATTGTTTCCCTTTTTCAAATTTATTTTGGCTATTGTAGGTCCTTTGTATTTCCAGATAAAATTGAGAATAAGCTTTCCATTTCACACACAGCCTTCTGGGATTTTATTAGGCAGTGCCTTGAATTAATGGAACAGTTTTGGAAGAATTGTCTTGATAATGCTGCGTTTTCGAATTCACGATCATGAATCTGCCTCCATTTATTTAGTTTCCATTTATTTGGATCTTTAATGTCTCTCCGTAATGTTTTATAGTTGTCATTGTACACATTTTGCACCTTTTTGTTAGAAGTTCAGCTGAATGTCTTCTGCTTTTGATGCTATTGTGAATGGAACGATTTTCTTAATTTTATTTTCAGGTTTTTTATTGCTAGTATATGTATATCTTTATCTTGTGTCCTATGATCCCATCAAACTTTGTTTTAGTAATTTTTGGTGTACTTCTTGCCATTTTCTACATGCCAAAGTCAGGTCATCTATGAATAAAGACACTTTTATTCCTTTCTAATCTGGATGTCTTTATTACTAAACTTGTTAATTTATTTCACCAGCTAGAACCTGCCAGATAATGTTGAATAAAAGTGGCAAGAGGGGACATCTTTGTCTTGTTCTCCATCTTAGGGAAAACGCATTCTATTGTTTACCATTAAATACAATGTTAGCTGTGGCTTTTCAGGAATGTACTTTAACAGGTTGAGGAAATTGCCTTCTATTCATGGTTTGTTGAGTTTCGTTCTCTTGAATTTGTCAGTACTTTTCTATGTCTCCTAAGATTAACACGCGGTTCTACTCCGTAATTCTTTACCGCGTATGACATTAATTCAGTTTTGAATGTTAAATCAACCTGACTTCCTGTCCCCATGGTGTGTAATTCTAGTCACCACTGGTCATGCTGTATCATCCATTTCATATGCTGCTTGCTTGGTTTGCTGCTATTCTGTCGAGTGTCTATATCACATTATTCTGCAGGTTTCTTGGAAAAGGTAGGTGGGAGTGAGGAATGAAAGATTGGAAAGGGTTTTGAGAAGACGTTCTGGGGAGATGGTTGTGCTCCAAATGGACACCTGGTTGTGTACCTTTCTCAAAAGTCTCAAGGCTGTGTCAGTTTTACTTTTACTTTTATATAAATTGTGTAAGTTTTCTTAAAAGGCAGGGTCGGCCAGGCGCAGTGGCTCATGCCTGTAATCCCAGCACTTTGGGAGGCCAAGGCAGGCAGATCATGAGGTCACGAGGTCAGGAGATCGAGACCAGCCTGGCCAATATGGTGAAACCCCGTTTCTGCTAAAAATACAAGAATGAGCCAGGCATGGTGGCACTTGCCTATAATCTCAGCTACTTGGGAGGCTGAGGCAAGAGAATCACTTGAGCCGGGGAGTGACAGGTTACTGTGAGCAGAGATGACACCACTGCACCCCACCCTGGGCAACAGAGCAAGACTCTGTCTCAAAAGAAAAAAAAGCAAGATGATAGAGAATTTTCAGGCTCCTAATATTATTGCTTGTCTAACAAGTAAACTTTTTAAAAAATTCCCAAACAGCGTAAGTCATGTGACAGTGGTAATAAGTGTGAATATTGTTTGCCCTTACTGTCTTTTAAGAAGCAAACCAGTGTCTTAAGATTATTTGCTGTGACTCCTTCTCTCACCCAATGATCTGGAGCTGCTCACCTGAGCCAGCGCCTCCCATCACTCACTTGTAGGTAGGATTCTGAGTGTCATTCTTACGTTGAAGTTTAACAAATACAGCAGCAATTTATTCCCAAAAACCTTGGTGCTGCATGAAAAGTTATTAAATGAAAAATGTTCTCGCGAATTATAGTGAAAAAAGGGATGTATTTTCTCATAATCCAAGATATCCAATTTGTACAGATAGAAAAATCAATAATGACAATGTATAAGAAACGAATAGTGTAAAGGTGAATAGATTTGAGTGCAAAATGTAACATGAGGGTTTGTTGTGTGCCCCAGAGGAAAGCGGGGAGGTGGAGGGGCCGCTCTATGTGAGGCACATTCTGCTTTCCCTCCTGTTACCATCATCAGCGTCTTGATCCTTAGAGAGCTGCATGGGTATCGAACACACCGATGTAGAAATAAATCAGCTGCATGGGTATCTAACACACTGACATAGAAAGAAATCAGTTGTATGGGTAACTAACACACAGACGCAGAAATCACCTGCATGGGTATCTAACACACCGATGTAGAAACAAATCAGCTCTATGGGTAACTAACACACAGATGCAAAAATCACCTGCAAGGGTATCTAACACACACACCAACGTAGAAATAAATCAGAGCCCAGAAGAGCATCTCAGGACTAACCGGGGCTAAACATAGTCACACTGAGACTCCTGAGAGCTGCACAGGCCCTCCGCCTCCCCTTGCCCTCTCACTTTCTGACTGACACAAGAAAACACTTGGTTTCTTCCCAAACTGCTGTGTAGAGGAAATGTGTCAGTGCATCTTTGAGATGACAGTATCAAACATCTTATAGCATGTTTGTATAAGGTGCTTTGGAAGCAAAATTCATTATGCTAAAATAAATGGTTCATTATCTGAAAAGTGGTTTAAATTCTCAAGAGTGTCTACGGCAAAAAGTCATTAAACAACTGTTCAGACTTGCGTGAAGTAAATCTGTGTTGGAGGGACTGAGATTGTAGTGCCTGTTTTTGCTGCAACATATAGCAAATTGCCTTTCTTCTTACACAGATACCTCTTATGGCTCAGAAGATGAAGGCTCAGTGCAGGTGGACTCCCAGGGCGCCCCGACCTCCAGCCAGGGCAGCATCAAAGTGGAGCACTGGATCAGTCAGGCCATCCACGGCTCCACCACGTCCACCACCTCCTCGTCCTCCACGCAGAGCGGGGGCAGCAGAGCTGCCCACAGGCTAGCGGATGTCATGGCCCAGACCCCCATGGGTGAGCACGCTTCACAGTGTCTTTCTGTGCCTGTTGTCTAAACCCCTTTGTGTGTGCACGTTTTCCTCTGTTTGTATCTTGGCTGTGGAATCCCTTAGTGGAAAGAGCGCAGAGCCCCTCTGGCCCCTGGGGTGCTTTGGTTGGATTGTTTCTGGAAGCTGCTGTACTGCTTTTCTCATGCCCAGGTTCCTCCCACAGCTGGAATTCCAGGGGCCTTGTTACTGGGGAATCCCGCAGCCATATCCGAATTCCAGGGGCCTTCTGTTTTATAAGTCCTTTCGTGTTCCTGGGGAATCCTGCAGCCATATCCGCTTCTATCTTTTCTTCTCACTTATGCTCCTGCGTGAAACCTTAACAGTCCCAGTCAACAGGACAGGGTTTTAAAGTGTGCTCCTCCTGACCACGGGAGTCATTTAAGGAAACGAGGGCTTTAAGCACGGCCGCTTTACGCTGCTGTCTGCCACAGGTGTTCAGATTTCTTGGGCGTGGCGCACTGTCTTGTGTAGGTTCTATGACAAGGGAGATCCTCTGTATTAGAAAAAGAGCAAAGTTAGGATCACTGCCCTACAACGTTTGAAGATGCCGTGGAAAAGGAGTGAAGTGAGAATTACTAGAGCTAGAGTCGACACGTGGGGGAGCCACGATGAGCCTCGCGTCGCTCTGCCTTTGAATGGTTCAGGAGAAAATGTTTTCCATCAAGTATGGGACTTGGGTTGAATAGGTTTTGGTGTGTGTCTCTATTAAAGCAGTAACCGGAGATGACTGTGTACCACGTCGCCGATGACGGAGCACGAGCCGCAGGCTCAGACCCTCCCGGCACCAGCTACTACAGGAAAGCCTGATCTCTGCAAAACCCTCAGTGGGAAGCAGGTGGACGTCATGTGTGATCAGATAGCCGACAGACACCCCAGAACCCCAGAATGTTCACTTCTAGATCACTGACTCCTTCACACCCAGAGGTGTTTGGGATTGACTTGGGTCCCAGCCCCTTCGGTGCTCACTGACACTGAAAGCGTCAACTGTTTTCTGTCTGGAACAGGAGTTTGCTGTCAGGAGAGCTGGGTCTGTCTCACTTTTCCCAATAACTGCTGCTGGGATCTTGAAGTCCCTTCTCCTGCTTTAGGCTTGAGTGAGGGAAAAAAAATTGAAAACAATAATTTTTCTCTCTCAACTGTTGTGAGTATAAAGGAGAAAACAGAAATACTCTTTAAAAGTTTGCAAAGTAGTACTCAAATGCAAAGCAGTGTTAAACTTCAGTTTGACACAGTTTCAGGAACATGTACACTCGTTTATGTGAATTAATAACCCTACCTGAAATCACAGCAGGCTAAACATTGAACAGAAATGTGTGACTGCTACGTATTTTTCCATAATAAAATTCCATGTGTATATTGGATTGCAGGATAGTGGCCAAGGCTCTGCCAGACGTGAACGGGGAGGCCAGACACCGCCTCTGCCACTTGGTGGAAGCATTTGTATCCTCGGATTTTATTCAATTTTAAGAAAATGCACAGAATCTTACCAAGGAAAACACATATTTTTGAATAAATGGATCACTGCCCTTGGGCCTCCCTTTGTGGGTTTACCCTTTCAATACTGGAGGAAGTTTTAGTACAAAGAATTAATTTATCCAAACTATGAGGGGCTCCTAACTCATGTACGTCAGGGCTCAGTGTGACCCAAATGTAACTCTCGGCTGATCGCGTTCCGGTAATTTCTAATTGGGCACAAAGATAATCCTCCTAGACTATCTGGAAATTTTCTATAAGTTTGGGAGTTTTTTGGAAAAGCTGTGACAAAATAATGAAACTTGAAGAGCAGAAATATTTTGTGTGGCAAAAGAAGAGAAGTAAAAAGTCAGATGTGCATTTGACCTTCTGAGATAATCAGAAGCCTGTGAATGAGAACTTAGCATCTGTGATCATGTGTGCGTGAGTGTTCTAAGGAGTCCAGGCACAACATAGTCACACTGGCCAACCCCCCCGCCCCGATCCTACATGGTCATAGCCATTACTGTTCCCATTTGATGAAGAAACTGAGGCACGGAGAGCTTTAGGGACATCCCCAAATCCCCAGAAGTTTTCAGAGCTGGGTTTCCATTTCCAGGCCCTGGGCTCCAAAGCGCGAGTAAAGCCCTGGGCTGTGTGGACGGTGGCCGACAGGAAACGGGACCCTTCCATGAACACACACACGCTTCCTGGCGCCCTGCCATTGCCGGTCTAACGTTATTCTAGTTAAAATGCCGCTGACGTGGCTCCTGTTAGGAAATTGAGGTTTCACCGAACTCTACTCCATTTTCGGCAACATGAGTTATGCTGGGGTCCCCCTTTGTGCCAGATGTTTGTGGCAGACGTGGCTGAGATCGGCTTTGGCTTCTCACGGCACCCCCAGGGTGAGCGTCTGCGCTCCCGTCTCTTCCTGAGCTATGGCTTGCTCAACCTGCAGAGCAAACGCCACAACCACCAGAAACACTCACGATGTGCTTCTTTACAGATAATCATTCTGCACCTCCTGACGTAACCACGTACACCTCAGAGCACTCCATACAGATGGAGCGACCACAGGGTTCCACGGGGTCCCGGACAGCGCCCAAGTACTGCAACGCCGAGCTCATGGAGACCGGGGATGGTATGTCCCAAAGCAGAGATGCGTTTTTTTCTGGGAAACGGTTTGTGCTGATGTCCCGTTCTGTGCCCGTGACTGGGTGTGTTTCTTCCTGGGGTGCAATCTGCTGCCATTTTATCTGCTGAATAACGAACAGTGGTTCAGCAACTGAGAAATTCTTGTTCAGGTGTTAAGACCGTGAACAGTCACTTAGAAGGGCAAGATGAAGTTAAATGTACAACAGAATTACTGTTAGATGGGCCGATATGTTGCTTTAGACTTCGGAGGAAAGAGGGTCTTTTTATCCATGTTGGACAGAGATGTCAGCGACTTGGTAACAGGCTGCGGCCCAGGGCTGCTTCTTCCTTCCTGTGGCCTGGTCTTGGTATGTTCTGATTACAGCGGCGGTTTGTATCACCTAGCCGCTGTTCTATTTAAGTCTTAGTCCTTCCCCGGGGTCATAAAAGTCAGTGTAGAACCTAGCAGTGAATGAAATACAATGCCCCCGTGTGAAGCCTCATCGAGCAGCCTTGGAATGGCGTAATCTTGTAGTGCACGGGACTCGCAGGCGGACAAGGCGGCCTATCCGAGCCCCAACAGGTAGACACGGAGGACTATCGGAGCCGCAACAGGCACAGTGGACAGGCACAGTGGCCAGGGAGGACAGCGCGGTTTTGTGGATCCACAGGACACTGTGGCGTCCAAGCACGTGCTCCCGGAGGAGAGGACCCTGTGGGAGCTGATGCTGGGAGCTGGCTGAGATTCCAGCGAATAAGACTCCCTGTGACATGCACAGCTGCCATCTGCGCTGCAGCTCCTGATGCCAAGATGGTCGTGCGATAAATGCACAAAGCGCATCTCCAGCAAAAAGCCGCCGAGTGTCCACATCCAGGATATCCACCACGGTGGCTTTTTGGTGTTAATACGATGAATGTGAGCAGCAGGTGGTCTGCGTCGAGTGTGACTGTGCCACTGCAGTTTTGTTCTCATGTCTTGATGAGCATTGAACGGTTCCTGACGAGGGTAGATAAGGATGCTGTGACCTGAGACTCTGCAGTATTGTAGCTTGAGGAACCAAGGAGTTTTTCTGTCTTGCAAAGCCGTCAGGGAGGATGTTCCAGGCTGGTGACTGCTCCATGAGGTATTCAGAGATCCAGGTTCCTTTCAGACCGCTGCTCTGTGTTCCCACGGACACGGCTGTCCTTGCTGTGGTTGGGACTGGGTGATTGCCACGCTGGCAGGGGTAGGCTTAAGGTGAGAGTGGCTAGGATTTACCTAATCTACATAATGACAGGGAGCCTGGGAGTAAAGTGTAGCCATGGCCTGGAGGATGGATGATGGATGTTGGTGAACGACTGGCTGCACTCACCTCAGCTGGCCGAGGGATGGGAAGGACGACTGATGATGCCGTTCAATGGTACCTGGTTCTTTCAGATTTGACTTCCTTATGGATTTTCTGCTGTAAAGAGGAGAGAGCCTGTGGTTCTAGGCCAAGCATCTCACTCATCTCATAACATCTTGTATCCCTTAGCCAACATTTTTGTCAAGTTTCAGAAGGCCTATCAAACTGGCAAGCATTTCTCAGTTTGGTTTAACCATTGGATTTTATATCTGTGTCTGCATCTCTATTTTACATCTATGTGGTTATTTGACACTCTGTAGTACATTTGTAATAGGTTCTATTTGGTGGAAGTTACTCTCAACAAACCCTTGCTGCTACTTGAATTTTCAAGGTTGCAAGTAGAAAGGAGAGAATAAAAACCACATCTTCTCTAATTTTAAAATTTGTTGTTCCTCAAATCACACCAGAAGTACAAATATTACAAATTATAAAAGCAGCCAGAATCAAGGTTAAGAGATTTCTGGGTGATTCTGGCTAATCAGCAGTATTTGCTGAGGTGTGTGCAGCAGAGCAACATGCCAAGAAGCCCGGGACGGGGAAGAGTTGGGAGGCCAGGCTGTGACTTCAGAGGTGCTGTTGCCTCAGGAAGAGGAGCTAGATGCAGAGAGGATAAATGACCACAGGTGTGACCACCGCCGTCCTTGCCGCGGTACGGGGGCCTTTGTATGGGGCCCTTTGTGAGCTGAGTTATGAACCAGATGAAGGCTGTGCAGGCGTGTGAGAATCCAGGCCAGACTCGACGGGTGGAGGCTTGGCAGAGGTGAGGGGCCAGACAGCCTCGCTAAATGTGCAGTGGCTCACTGCAGACAGTGCCCATCAGTCGCCGGACAGACCGGCTTGAACTTCAGCCCCCATGGCAGCTGCCTTTACCTGTCTGCCTCCACCTTCTGAGGCCTAGAGGCGTCGCAAATGTGTGGTTTTTAAACAGATTTGGATGAGTTGTTTTCTGCACAACACACTTTGACAGACGGAGGCTGGTTCTCCACAGTGGCCCCAGGGACTTGGCAGGGACTGGTGGGACAGAGCCTCAGAGCACAGCACCAGCTCCCTGGGAGAAGACGGTGCCCGTGGGACGGAAGAAAGAAGAGGCACACAGTGCTGAGGCGTGAACTCTAGTTTGCTCTTAGACATGACACACATGCCTTCTGGAAGTTTGCATGAAGCACTGCTAAAGCCACCAGTGCGGATAGGTCCTTAGATCAGGAGACCCAGAACACAGTTGTATTTGAAATCCTTCACATGCTGCAGTCTCTTCAAAGAGGACTACAAGTCATCTCTAATAACGTTGTAAAATTAATTTTTTATTAAATGCCATGGCTTTTTTTTTTTTTTTTTTTTTTTGTGGGGTAGGGCCGGTGTGTGACAGTAAAACAACAGACGCAGTGACACAGCTGGTGGGTGTTGGCTCTGGGCCCCAGTTGGGCAGTTGTATGAAAAGAAACCGAAAAGTCTCTACAGTGGTATGAACCGAAACACCTGGATTATGTGTTTTCATGTATTTGACATAAATGTGCACATTTGTACGCTAAACGCACATTTTTCTATATGTAATAAAATTCACACCTTTAAATAGTTAACATATATTTTATTTTAGGACCTCCCCCACGATGTGAGGACTAATAGCCACCCCCTCTCCCCCCCGAATATTAAGAGCCACATCGCAGGGCGGTGAGGCACCCCTCGCGAGGTGGGGACTAATCGCCACCCCCTCTCCCCCTCTGGCTATTAGGAGTCACCTCGCAGGGGGGTGAGGCACCCCCACAAGGTGGGGACTAATAGCCACCCCTTCTCCTCCCGCTGGCTATTAGGGGCCATGGTGGACTCACAGCCTGTTTATGATATTGTGAGTAATATCATCTCCCTCTCTGGAAATTATGAACTCTTTCACAGATGGGTGTATACCCTCAGTGTGTACACCGTCAGAGGGTGTACACCCGTCTGTATTGGGAGTAATATCCTCTTCCTCCCTGAATGTTAAGAAGAATATCCCAGGACTGTTTGTACTCCCTGCATTATTGGGTGTCATATCTTCCTCTCCCACGTGGAAATTAGAAACAATATCACTGGGGGCATGTACACCTTCTGTAATATTTAAAGTAATATCATCCCCTTCCCTCCAGGATCATGGGAACAATATCCCTGGGGAGTGTACACTTTCTGCCATATATGTCATAATATCATCCCTCCCGCCTTGAAACATTATGAAGGACCATCTCACACGGGGTGTACAACCCTTGGTGCGATATTGGGAATGCAATTATTCTCTTTTCCCCCGGCATATTTGGAAAAATATCAGAGTGAGTGTACCCCTCCTGCCATATGAGGATTACTATCCTCTTCTTCCTTTCTGGATATTAGAAAGAATATCACACGTGGGTTTGCACTTTCTTCGATATCTGGAGTCATGTCATCCTCTCTTGTTTTGAATGGCAAGAACAGTACCTTGGGGGGGATGTACACACCCTGTCATATTGGGAGTAATATTGCACTCTCCCCTCCTTGATAATTAGGAACAACATCCCATGCTCTCTGTCCCTGGATATTAAGAACAACATCACAGGTAGGTGTACACCCCCTGCGGTATTAGGAGTAATATGATTAATTATTAAACATCCATGATCGATATTAACAATTATCAATGATACTATTAATAGGATACTGTTATGGATAATTATTTTAAATATATGATTATGCATGCTTAAAATAATTGCTAATATTGTTATTTTATTACCAGCATCACTTAATATTGATTTAAGTAACAATTGCTGATATCATTATTTTATTAGTAGTGATATTACTACTGATTATTAATGCTAATCGTTAACATTTTTAACTATTTTACTATCTTTATTGTGATTATTAATGTCGATGATTACTCTTAATTTTTCTTATATTTATTAATATTAATAATTAATAGACTTGTTCCTGATATCCAGCGGGGAGGGGATGATATCACTCCCAATATCGAAGAAAGTGTACACCCCACTATGATGTTATTCCTAACAGCCAGGGGGTAGAGGATGACATTATTGAAACTATGGCAGTGGGTGTACCTCCCTTCGGTCGTCTTGTTCCTTATATCCTGGGTGGGAGAGGATGATACAACTCCCAATATCGAAGGGGGCGTAGACCTCCCCCGTGATATTGTCCCTAACATCCAAAGGTGGAGAGGATGATATTTCTTCTGATTTTACAGGGGGTGTACACCACCCCTATGATATGGTTCCTAATATCCAGGGGGCGAGAGGATGATATTAGTCTCCATATTGCAGGAGGTGTACACTCCCTAGTGATATTGTTCCTAGTATCCAGGGAGGGAGAGGACGATATCACTCCCAGTATCGCAGGGGGTGTACACCTCCTTGTGATATGGTTCCCTATATCCTGGGAGGGAGACGATGATACTAGTGGCAAAATCGCAGAGGGTGTACACACCCACTGTGATATTGTTCCAAATATCCAGAGGGAGAGAAAATGATATGACTCCCAATATCACAGGGGGTGTACATCCTCCTGTGATATTGTTTCTTATATTCAGGGGGAGAGGATGATATTACTCCCAATATCGCAGAGGTTGTACACACCTCCTGCGATATTGTTCCTAATATCCCGAAGGGGAGAGCATATTACTCTCAATATGGCAGTGGGTGGTACACCTCCATTGTAATATTGTTCTTAATATCCATGATGGGAGAGGATATGACTCCCAATATCGCAAGAAATGTACGGCCGCCTGTGATAGAGTTCCTAACATCTAGGTGGGGAGAGGATGATATTACTGCCCATATCGCAAGAGTTGTAAAACCCCTTCGATATTTTGCATACAGTCCTGAGGGGAGAGGATATTATTCCCGATAGCGGAGAAGGTATACACCCCCCTGTGACACTATGCTTAATATCCGCATTGGGAGACGATGACGTTACACCCAATATCACAGGGGATGTACACCCACCCTGGGATATTGTTCCTTATATTGAGAGGGGGAGAAGATGCTATTGCTCCCAGTGACGCAGGGGCTGTGGCTGTACACCCCTCCTGTGATATTGTTCTTAATATCCTAGGGAAGAGAGGATGGTACTACACCCAATATCTCATGGGCTGTACGGTGTCCGCTCAGAGATGTGTGGGGCTCTCTTACACAAGTAACTCCTTCTCTAACTTTAGCCACATGCTGGTCATCCAGGGGCCTCCTAAAATCCAGGAGTATAAAAACCAGTGGAATTTCTGAGAACCAAAGATGGCGCATGGCTCTGGTTGGGCTGCCACAGGCAGTTTTGTGAAAAGACAGAGATGTATTTCTCATAGTCCTGGAGTCTGGAGGTCCAAGGTCAAGGTGGGTTCAGGACTGGCTCCTCCTAAGGCATCTCTCCTTGACTGTCAGATGGCATCTTCTCTTGTGTCCTCGTGCGGTTGTCCCTCAATAGATGTCTGTGTCCTGATCTCTTCTTACAAGGGCATCAGTTCTAATGACTTCGTTACCTTCATCACCTCTTTAAAAGGCCTATCTCCACATACAGACACATTCTGAGGTCCTTGGTTAGGACTACAACCTGGGAATATTGGGGTATGCAATTAAACCTGAAGCAGATGGGGTCTTATAACCTGTGTCACCCAAGCTCATGCCAGAGCCCCATGAGGAAGCCCCAGGTCCCCCCTTTGATATGGTTTAGCTGTGTCCCCACCAAAATCCCGTCTTAAATTCTCATGTGTTGTGGGAGGATGGAAGTGATAATTTGACAGCAGAGAAGACAGTTGCTGCCAGGGAGGGGAGAGGGGACTCCAGACCTCCGAAGGTTGGAGGGTCCCAGGCCCTGGGCAGAGCAGGCAGCCCCACCCCTGTGACACCCCTGAGGATGGCTCAGGAGTCGGAAAAGGTGGAATCATATGTAGAGGCTGGTTGGGGAGATAGGAAGTTGTTGAATGAGTTTTTAAATGTTTCCATCAAAATTCTTACTGCACCCTTGGTGTTGGTGGGGACCAGTGGCTTCTCCATGTGCCTGGCTTCTTCCTGGCTCTGACTCTGGGAGCCTGGCCTGGCCTAGGGCTGCTGGTTGGATTCATTGCTGGCAGCAGGTAGAAGGTGGAGGAGGGAGAGGAGCTGTCCTCAGTCCTCTCTTACTCATGCCTGTCCACGTTAGCAGCCCCTCCCCAGGCATCACTTGCCCATAATCTGGGGAGTGCTATTCTCACTTCCCTTGGGCCCTGCCCACCGATCTCCAAAGAATCCCGTCAGTGACTCCTTTTAATCACCTCTTTGCCTGTGACAAAGTCTTCTGGGACCTCCTGACTGATACAAGGGGAAGCCTGGCTATCTGTGCAACTTGTAAAAGTGAAGTGAGTCATTCACACTGGCGTGTATCTACAAGTCACACAGCTTTGCAACTGGAGTGACTTTAAGCTCATCTAACCAAACCTTCCATGACAGATGAGGACACCCAGAATCATAGGATAGAAGTGACTTGCTCCCATCTGGGTCCGCCACGCTGAGACTCAAGCGCAGAGTCTAGCAAAGCACACTTCGTCCTCCCTTAGAAGGAAGATCCTACCCGCACGGCTTACCTCCAGCTACCCTAGGTCCCCCCACTCTCCCTTAGAGGGAAGTTCCTGCCAGCATGGCTCACCTCTACCTACTCTAGGTCTCCCCCACCCTCCCTTAGAAGGAAGGTCCTGCCAGTATGGCTCACCTCCACGTACCCTAGGTCTCCCCACCCTCCCTTAGAAGGAAGGTCCTGCCAGCATGGCTCACCTCCACCTACTCTGGGTTTCTCCCAACCTCCCTTAGAAGGAAGGTCTTAGAAGGCAGCACGGTTCACCCTCTCCTAACCTAGGTCTCCCCCACCCTCAGAGGGGAGTCTTTGGGTCAGTCACAAGACTACTCCGGACATCTGTAAGAACAAATGGTTTCCAGCACAGTCCTTTCCTGGGGTCTGCATTTTCCCTCTGGGATGCTTGGAAGTTGAAGGGGTCAGGCAATTCAAGTTCTCCCTGGTATCTCAGGGGCCACTGACACACAGGAAAATGTGCTGCTCTGCTCGCTGTTTGACTTTGATGGATGCAAATTTGTTCTAAATGAGCCTGACATTCATTAGCATGTAAACATATGTTACTGGTGGCGGCTCGCAGGGCCACATGCTGATGGATTTTATGGGCTGCCCCCGCCGGACATCACCAGGCTGCCTGGGTCTGTGCTGCTTCTGGCTGGGTCTGTGCTGCTTCTGGCTAAGGCTCCAGATGTTTTGGTGCACTGTGAAGTAGACATTTTCGCTACAGGGTTATGTTTTTTTCCAAAAAAGAAACACAGACAAATCTGTGAAAAGAACTTGAGTTTATGCGCCGATCTACTGGAAGGAGACTCTTAGAATGTCAGCTGCTCAGTGTCTGCTTTGACTCCCGGGCAGTTCTCTCTGTCCTGTGGCTCAGATTCTATGGGGCTGAATTATACATTTGATTCCAGTTCTGCTCAATATTTCCCCACAAGTAGTGCTGTGGATGCGACTGATGCCTTTAGAGATATCTGCAGCAGGAACAGTGCAGAGAATACAACACGCCATGCTAAAATATTTTGAGCTGAAAGCAATTAAGAAGCGCTCTGGCCTTCCCTCTAGTTTCTGAAAAGCACACAACATAATCATATTATACAAAGACAAAAGTGCCCTTTCTCCCCTCTCTGCCAGAAAGGACGCAGCTCAATCTCTGTAGACAACTTCAGACCCTTATTCAGGAAACAGCACCAGAGGAATTTACACAAAAATCTATCATTTATTGGCCTTCCCACAATTTGTTGCCCCCAATGACCCAAAGTCCTTTTACTTTGTCTTGGCACTTCTAGAAACATTTATTATCCTTGTTGAAGATGTTATATAAAAGAAAGGTCTGAGCTGTCTCTTTGAGATTCCCTCATTCCCTGTGTATCTCTCATGTATATATGAAATATACATGCTAATAAACCTCCGCTTGCTTTTTTGGGGGTTCATCTGTCTTTTGTTATAGGAACCCCAACCAATGAAGCTAAGATGGGTGGAAGAAAAGATTACATTTTTCTCCCCTGTAGTAGCATTATTCTAGCAATAGCATTATTATTATTTTTTTTTTGGTAGATTTCTGTTGAATACACACACACACACACACACACACACACACACACACACACACACACAGAGCAATGTAAAAAGAAAGAAGTGTGGGGAGTTCTGATGAAATTTTAGGTCCCAGAGATACCTAAATATGTTGAGAAGTTGTCTTTAAACATTGATTTTTTTCCCACATTTATTCTCATATTTTTGATATTTTTTTCTTCTGAGATACCATTTCTAGATTGTTTTCTCTACATTTCCTTGCAAGTCCGAGAGAGTATGCTGGTTAGTAGTGTGTCCAATGCACTACCTCTGTCCTTGTCAGTAAAGAAATGTAGAAATTGAGAGGGATGTGAGAGTCACGCTACACAGAGATGGAAACACAGATAGGAGGTAAGTAAAAACACGTGAAAACCCAGCATTTCTGGAACTCTCACCTACTCCTGTGCCGATATTCATCCTTCAGCTCTGCCTCCGTTCTTCCTTTCTTTTCTCATGCTATGGGGTCTGCTTTGGAGACGTTATCTACTTTCATTCTTCCAAAGTCAAGCTTCTAGCTTTGGTTGGAACTGCAGACCCATTTACTCATTCAGCAAATACTTTCTAAGCACATGGATAGTCACTGAGAATACCGTGGTTCACCAACATGACCGTGGCCCCTGCTCTCACGAACCTGCAGCCTGATGGGGAGAATGGGCACTAATAAGACAATCACTCTAATGGGTTTCTGATGAAGAATTCAGGAAAGCACACCAAAGAAAGGGAAGCGGGGTTCTCTAAATTTATGCTGTAAAAGAATCTGGCGTATCTTGGGATGAGAGGTAGAAAACCGATGCATTCTGGAAGGTATGATCCCCTTGCAGTCTGGAGAGAAGTAGAGGTTGATTGTTGAGGGCGGTGGAGTGTAGGGACACCACGGTCTAAACAGAGATGGGGGTGCTGCAGAATGCCTCTTGCAGCAGGAAACAGGCACGTGCAAGGAAGTAAGCACGGGAGAAAGTGGCACAAGACAAGAATGAAGGCAGGCAGGCAGGGGCTGGGAGATGATGGTAGATGCTTTATTCTCTTAATAACAGCAACAGGATGCTGTTGAAAGCACTTGAGGGAGGTGGGGAAGTGGGTATGACATGTTTTGTGTTTGTAAAATTATCACATTGTCTTACCAAACTATACTCCCTATTTTTTAAATTTTACTTTAAGTTCTTGGATACATGTGCAGGTCTATTACATAGGTATACATGTGCCATGGTGGTTTGCTGCCCCTGTCAACCCATCATCTAGGTTTTAAGCCCTGCATGCATGAGGTATTTGTCCTAATGCTCTCCCTCCTCTTGCCTCCAACCCCCAACAGGCCCCCGTGTGTGTCGTTCCCCTCCCCGTGTCCATGTGATCTCATTGTTCAACTCCCACTTATGAGTGAGAGCATGTGGTGTTTGGTTTTCTGTTCCTCTTTTAGTTTAGTTTGCTGAGAATGATGGCTTCCAGCTTCATCCATGTCCCTGCAAAGGACAGGAACCCATTCTTTTTTATGGTTGCATAGTATTCCGTGGTATATACGTGCCACATTTTGTGTATCCAGTGTATCATTGATGGGCACGAGATATCCTCTTAACATGTGATCCAGCTATTGCACTGTTCAGTATTTATCCAAAGGAGTTGAAAACTTGTGTTCACAGAAAAACCTGCACACGGACATTTATAGAAGCTTTAATCATAATTGCTAATTTTATTGCAGCTTTATTCATAATTGCTCAAACTTGGAGGCAACGAAGAAACCAAAATGTTCTTCACTAGGTGAGTGGATAAATAACCTGTGATATATCCAAACAATGGCATATTCTTCAGCACTGAAAGGAAGTGAGCTGTCAAGCCATGAAAAGACACTTAGGAACTTTAAACATGCACGGCTACACAAAAGAGACCCATCAGAAAAGACTAAAGGACATTCAGAAAAAGGCCAGACTATGGAGTGAAACTATCCGTGGTTCCCAGGTGTTGGGAAGAGGGAGAGATGATGAGGTGGAACATGGAAATTTTTAGGATTTTAGTGCAACTGCTCTGTACGATGCTATCATGGTGGATACATGTCATGACACCTTTGTTCAAACCCATAGAACCAGCACCAAGACGGAGCCCTCATGTAAACTGTGGACTCTGGGTGACAATATGTCAACGTCGGTTCTTCAATTGTTACAAACGCTCCCTCTGGGCAGGAGAGTTTTTAGTGGGGGAGGCTGTGCACGTGGGGGAAGGGAAGGCATATAGAAGGACTCTCTGCACCTTTCCCTCAATTTTTCTGTGAAGGTGAAACTGCCTAAAAGATAGTGTATTTTTTAAAAATAAAGGAAAAAAAGGAAACAAAAAGTCCTCACGAAAATCAAATGAGAAAATGATCACACTGGGTGCTTCAGGTCAAAATGGAAGAACAGGGGCTGTATTTACCATCCCACCTGATGACTTTTTCCTCACTGCTTTTCAGCATTTTTTTGGAGTCTAGTCAGTGCAATAAGGCAAGTTAAAATATATAAAATGCACCCTTATTAGAAAAGATTTAAAACTATCTGGATCTGCAGGTGACGTGATCACCTGTGTGGAAAATCTCCTGAAATCACAAAAAGCCACTAAAACTAATAATAATAAATTACTTACTAATAAGTGAGTTTGGAAAGCTTGCAAGATACAAGCTAAACACATAAGCAATATCTCTTTATACACTGGCAAAGAAATAATTGGAAATGGAAATTTACAAAGCAATATTATAGCACATCAAAACATGAAATACCTCAGACTAAATCTGACAAAAGATGTGTAAGATCTATACACTGAAAAGCAGGCAGTGATGTTGAAATAAATTAAAGAACTAAATAAATGAAGTGATATATTGTGTCCATGGATCAGCAGGCTCAATATTGTTAAGATGTCAGTTCTGCGCTTGTGGATCAGAGGTTTAATGCAATTCCAATCAAAATCACAGCATGATTTTTATTTTTATTTTTATTTTTCAGTAGAAATGAACTAGCGGATTCCAAAATGTGTCTGGAAATTTAAAGAACCCAACAGAGCTAAGACAACTTGGAATAAAACGGTGGAGGACTTACCTGAACTACCAAGATAGTGTGGTATTGGTATAATAAGAGAAAACTGGGTTAATGAAACCTCCTAGAGGGTCTAGTAATAATCTCACAAACATGTTACATATACGTAGTAGATTTTTGAATAAAGGTTCAAAGACATCAAATTAGAGAAAGGACGATAATGATAGAAGGATTAAATACCGTAGGCCAAAAAGAGAAAAAAGAGCTCCTGTTAAATATCTTCACATTGTTGTCACTCATGCAATTCAATTCACATTTTGTGTGTCTAAAAGTTGAGCAGACTTCTTCATTCTCTTTCCCCAATTCACTCCACAGAGATGCTGATGTCTTTCAGTGGAACTTGGAAGTTTGCTCTTCTTCTTAAAATGACTCTCTTAGATACTGTTTATGCAAGAAGTTGTGGGACTGTAACTTACAAATACTGTTCTAAACCTTGGAATCACACGTTCCCCTTTTTCTCTACTTATCGTTTCTAGTAAGTTTCCCATTTCCTCTTTCTCCTTCATATTTACACTGCATTCCTTTTAGTTCAGGCTTTTGTTACCCCACTTGATCTCTTGATGTGGTCACCTGAATGCCCTTCGTGTCCCAGCCTCCTGGAATCCTTCCTTCATGACCCTGCAGAACTGCCCTCCAGACCCGCAGGTGTGACCCGGAATCAAGGATCTCAAAGCCGAGTGGGATCTGAGAGGCTATCTAGACCAATCCTCCATTACAGACGTAAACCTTTTGATGACTTCACTTCAGAGCCCAAAATATTTGCACTGCAGGCAGAATCACCTAAATCACTTAATGTGATGTTCAGTCTTCCCGTGGTATCTTCCTCTCTGCATCTCCCTACTTTCGGTCAGCCATTTCTCACTCATGACACCGAACCCTTCATTCACATCACATTATTGTTCTTCTCCACACACACACACACACACACTTGTTTTCTGCCTGGGTTTTTTGTTATATTATTCCCTCTGCTGGAACTACCATTTTCCAAGATCTGACTACAGAATTTTAACGTATTCCTCAGAATGACTCACATATCACATATTCGACCAAATGGCTGCAGATTCTGTCACCTCCTCTCTTGTCCTATGGCAACATGGAGACTCTTCTTCTCTTAGCCAATAGGATTTATCATGGTCCTTCTTTATCTTAACAATAGTTTAGCAGGACTGAGAACTGGGAAGTAGATTTTTCTCCCAGGGGTGAGCACTGTCTTAGTTTAGCAGATCTCCCTGGGTCTCCACTCTGGTTGTAGAAAAGCAGCCCATAGGGCATGGTGGGGAGGAGAAGAAGGGGAATTAAGCTGTGGTGCATGAAGATGGACAGTTGTGACCCGTACTCCGGGGTTGGGAGTTGAGGCCACTAGGAAGGAGAAGCTGTAAGGATGAAGACGAGGCATAAAAAGTGATGCAGGCCGGGTACGGTGACTCATGCCTGTAATCCCAACACTTTGGGAAGCCAACGTGGATGGATCACGAGGTCAAGAGTTCAAGACCCGTCTGACCAATATTGTGAAACCCTGTCTCTACCAAAAATACAAAAATTAGCTCGGTGTGGTGGCACATACCTGTAGTCCAGCTACGCGGGAGGCTGAGGCAGGAGAATCACTTGAACCCAGGAGATGGAGGTTGCAGTGAGCCAAGATCATGACACTGCACTCCAGCCTGAGTGACAGAGCGAGACTCCATCTCAGAGAAAAGAAGTGATGCATAGTAACAAGACTGCCCGAGGAGAAAAGGAAATCAGCAACCTTCTCCAGGGTGGGATAGCTGAAGACCCTTTAAGAACAAAGGTGTCTACTTTCCTTCTTAGGATGCTCTATCGTGATTTAATGAACCCCTCACAATCTACTGTATTCAGTATTTGGCATGAGTCAATTTAGGGGAATTCTAGAAAACATAGCTGGCTGTTATCAGGTTAATGTAGATTGGGAGGAAGGGAAAAACCCCAGGAGCCACGTAGGAAGGACAATACGTGAAAACAGAAGAAACTTGGAGTCAGTTCACCCTTCAAACAAAATCCAGTTTCCAGAAGACATTGTGAGGGCTGCTGGGTCTTCCTCACCTGCAGATGGGGGATTCCAGATACTTATACTTGAATCTCACAGGATGGGGTGATCACCACCTGCTCTCAAATGGGATGAGTTACAATATCTTCTATCGGGAGGCAGTAAATAAGAGGTTAGGTACACGTCTGTAGTCATCACAATTCTGTCAAGATTGCTATTTTTACTTCCATGTCATAGATGGAGAGCATGATGCTTGTGGAAATGATTTGCTCAGGGTCTCACCATCAAAAGTGGCAGAGGAAAGATTCCAACATGTTTTAAAAGCTGCAAACTGAGCCGACTCCCATCCATGCTGTCATACCGACTGAGATTTCAATCCTCCTGAAGGCAGGAAACTTATTCCATTTGCTTTTATACTCTCCATAACACTAATGAGCAAGTTTTGCTCAAAGTAACACGGAATATTTTGCTGACTCAAGGGGTAAGAGAAGAGACTTAAATGACACCATCACAAGTCAACATTCAAGGAACAGAGACATTTAGCATTAGCTGTCTCAGTCAAATCAACAAACATGCACATTTATCCTTTACATGGGAGTAAGACAGCAAACACAATTGAAAAAATGAGCCAAGTGTAAAAAAAATGTGTCACAAAGGGATGGATTTAGACAGGAGAGCAGTGAAGTAGGTTATAAAATGGTCAGCATAATCCATTTTAATGAATTATTAGCTGAAACATGCAAAGCATTTAGGATTTCTGGGAGAAGTGTACAAACACACCAAATGTTTGTCCGACATTTTCTTCACTGCTTCTGTCTTTCCACAGGGCTAGAGATGATGTTGACCAACGGCCTTGGGAGGAGAGGTTGCAGCTGAGCCCACACCCTCTCAAACTCCTTCAGACTGTTTCTGTTTTTGTAGACTACTTTACCATTAACAACAAATCCTAAGATTTAATCAGTACAGCAGTCATTGGCCAGAGTTCAAATTTCTGATTTGAAGGAATCTGCACTCTGCCTGCCAGGATCGACTATTAATGGCTTCGTCCAGAGAGGAGCTATGTCTTTGCTCACTACAGAACAGTATTGAGGCTTCGAAAGGGGTATTTTGCTGGTCACCTCCTGGTCATCCTTCTGCTCACCAAGAGCAGATACTGTTCTCAGCCCCTTACATTTACAAGGTCGTTTAATTCTCACATAGCCCTTTCAGATAGATGCGACTATTACCCCCCTTTTACAGAGGAGGAAACCGAGAGGCAGAGGACATAGGTGAATTGTCCCAGATCACAGAGCTGGCTATGGAGCTGGGACTTGCACCCGGCCAGCCTGGCTCCAGAGTTCACTGCCCTCCTCCTGTACAGCACGTGTGACCTGCAGTAATCACCGCCCAAACAGGCAGGCACTGCGGATAGCCAAGCACACCTCTTCCGACTTCAGCACGGAGGAAGGTTCGTTTTCATTCTGGTGTTCAGCTCAGTTAGGACTGTTTTTATCACAAGGACGCACAACCCAGAAAGCTCAGTCACGTGCCGTTGCCTTCTACGGTCATGGTTTTCTACTTTTTGGCCCCATTTTCCTGAGGACTTGGCCTGCTGGGACGTGAATGATGCGTTACTACTGTAGAGACAGAGGTTCAGGTCTAGTGGCACAAACAGCGACAGACCCCATGAAAATGCGGGCGCGGCCCCTCCATCCCAACAGCCTGGATGGCTGCTCCATTCTGCTCCCATCACACACGTCCCCACCCAGCCACGCCCCTTCTCCTTTTCCCTACTGGATTCATCAAATCAAACCTCACTGTCCTTGGCAAATGTACAATTAATTTACTTACTGCCCAGAACAAAAGCGCACTTCCAGTTAACATGACACCCCTGCTGTAATAGAACAGCCTTAATTCAGACATGATGCAGGAGGGCCGTCCTGGAATCGGCAGCTGTTTTCTGGGGAAAGCCTCTGTCCCACCTGAGTCCCACCTGAGCCCGACACTTGTGCCACACTATCCCCATGGTGTCTGAAAGCTCCATGAAGACAGGGTCACTCTGACCCCTTCACACCCACAACGCCAAAGAGGAGCAGGTGTTCAGGAAAAGTCTCCTGCTAGTGCTGAAGACAGGAATACTTCCTCGTGGTGCCCAGAATGTCAGGAGAAAACAAAGCACCATGTGGACACCTTCCAGGTGAATTTTGGAACGACTGTACCGCATGCCAGTCATCCTTTTACAGAACAAAACCAATACCGGAAAACATGTGTCGCCCGCAGAGAGATGGTCCGTTTGACGGCTTACAAACACACCTACGTTACACTGAATTTGCCTCAAGCCACCGTCTCTGTGCTAATGTAAAAAGTCTCCATAATTAACTACTAGCCTTTTTCATCTGGTGCTTTTTAACAAGCAAGACAGTCCTGTAACACTCAGGCATTGTTGAAAACGTCAAATGGAAGCCTAGAAACCTCTTCCGTGCAGCTTCACTGCAAAGTATTTTGACGTGAGCCAAATCGTGCTATTCCTACATCTCCACAGGAAACTCAAGGCTTCATCAAGGAAATGCAGCATGATTTCTGCTAGGCACAGAAATTGTTGGGGGGGGGGGGCATGAGGTTGAGGGAACATTACATAGAAACCAACCCCGATAATCACCTGCATGAGAGCCACACTGGCCGGCAAGCCCCGGTCGGCTCAGTCTCCGCACAATCACAGGCGTGAGTCCTGGAGGGCAGACACCTGGCACTGCTGACCACCCCAAGGTCGTGGCCTCTGCCCCTTCTCTGCTGCCCATCAGTTCCAAGCTTCTGGCAACACCGCCTGCTGCCCCCACTGCCTCATCGACTCTTCGTGAAAAGCAAATGTTGCCAGGATAGCTTATGAGTACATTTGCCAGGAAAGCAGCTCCGATTGACGCTGAAACCCCCTTCTCACACCCCTGGCAGCTCCCTTGCCCCCGATGTGCACATGCTTGCAGCTCTGACCTTGCTCAGTGTCCACACAGGCTCTGTCCCCTGGAGAGCCAAAGGCAGACTCAATGTTGAGTCAGAAATACACAAAGAGGGTGACGATTGCGAACTGCCTGCCCCCCAAAACACAGGTTGAAATCCTCACCCTCAATGTGATGCTGTCAGGAGGTCTTTGGGAGGTGATGAGTTCCTCAGGCTGGAGACCCTTAAATGGGATTTGTGCCTCACAAAGGGGTCCAGCAAATCCCTCACCCTCCCATTGTATCAGGGCCAGAGAGAAGGTATGTGCCAACCAGGAAGGAGCCCACACCAGAACCCACCCAATAGCACCCTGATCCTGCCTTCCAGCCTCTAGAACTGTGAGAAACAAATTCCTGTTGTTCATAAGCCACTCAGTCAATGGTGTTTCGTTACAGCAGCCTGAGCTGCCTGAGATGACGATGCTCACCGTCCTAAAGAAAAGGCTACTCCCCTCTCCCAGAAAGAGGGGTTTAATTAAAATCCCTGTCTCTCCTCGCGGCCACCACAGATCTCACTTCCCCACCCCAAAAGCCAGCAGTTGCTAGGATTAAAGGAAAATGAGGATTGTTTTAGACCAGCCCCTCCATATCGGTCTGAAGCCTGTAACTTTGCCCACTTCCACGGTGGCCGTGTCACTGCATTGCCCATGTCAGCTCTGTGTCTGCACCGGGTCCCAGGCTCTGCACAGACTCCTCTAGCTGGCCATCCAGCACAGCCATTTCCCCTTCTGCATTGCAGGCTGTCCTTTGATATCGAACTCCCACCTTTCTGCAACCCAAGGCCTTCCGATCCAGACATTCGGGGTAAGCTCAGCCATGTACTGGAGTCGTTGACTCAGGTAACCCAGGCCCAAGACGTTGGCACCAACCGTCTACTGGCTGTGGGATCTGCATAGCTACTAGCTGCCCCAGCCACACCAGGGCCCGGGAGGGGAGGCAGAGGAACCTGTGAAGCTGCCAACAGCCATATGGGAACAGGGGCCCCTGGAAGGAGGAGGATGCTATGGCAGGAAATTCAGAGACAGAAACAAAGAGCCGCAGGGCTGGACAGGTCATGGCCAAAGCCTACACTGCTGAATTTTCCAGGTTTCTGAACTCAATCGCTGACCCACACAGCACATGTTTCCTGAGTGCTGACCCCACGTGGCATTGGATACGGCAATAAAGCAGGACTCCCACCTCCCCCTTCCCCAACACATACACAGGGCCTCCGTCCTGGCGGGAAATCAGGCCTGGGCGCCCAGCTGGCACAGCGAGCCTGGGAAGGGGGCCGTTTCAGACGGACAGTGGGTGCAGCCTTGCCAAAGCCCAGCAGTCACCTGCACTGCCACAGCCAGGCTGAGTCCAGATCAGCCGCACAGAAACCTGACCCGCTCAAGGGCACGGCTAAGCTCATCAGGGACAGACACCGTCTCCTGCTCATCTCCAACACTTTCTCTGCATGTCTAGTTACACACGGACAACGCAGTCTCAGAAGCACATCAGGCCTCCCCCTGCTCCTCTCTGTGGTACCACTGATGGGGAGGGGCCGGTATGGCCGCGAGGTCGCATACCCACAGCCATACCACGCAGGCCTTCGACGATTATTTCTGCCAAAGAACCCTGCTGCGGCTTGGAGCACACCATGGTGGGCGGGAAGCTCCACCCGGAGAAACAGCCATGCTTCTCCCCAGAGCCAACGGAGGGCACCCCCGACCCTGCATTCAGCAGATTGCTTACATTCTGGAAAACATCTGGGTTAATGGGGAACAGTAAAATGAAAAGGTCACACTAGAAAGGTTAGAAGGCTGTGTGAAGTCTCAGGAGGTCCAAAGGTTTCTGAACCAAGACTGCTGCGGTCAACGAGCTTACAGGAAAAGTTTCCACACGGGCCTTCAACAAGCAACACTCAGCAGGGAGGAGCCACGTTCTGCGCAGAACCTCAGAACCAGAACATCGGACACCACAAAGTCACATCAGAGCCAACAGCAACTGAAATACAGCGCTCTCCTAAGATGTGTGCGTCACCTGCAGAAAGTCACCACACATTAAGATGGGGGAAGAAAAGGATAAGGTTAGAAACAAATTTGAAGTAATTTCTGCATACGTAAAATTTCTACTTCCACTGGTTTTCTTTCTGGGAGTAACAACTTTTACATGAGATGCACATCCCCGTTGGAAGGAGTTTGGGTTTTCTGTGGGCAGAGTCAAGGGCTCTCCAAGAAATGTGAACTTTTTCTCACTCACTGAGCCGCGTGCCCTGAGGCCGTCCTGGCCTGCCTGAGCACCTCCCTGCTCTGCCTCCAGCCAGCTCCTTCCAGCACTCACCCCGCTGCTCCCAGAGCCTGCACTGGCCCAGGATCTCCTCTTCTGCTGCTGTCAATGTTCCACTTTAGGGCAAATAAGTTGGAAACTAGAAAGTTATAAAACCCCTTGACTTTTTAAAAATTTGTCTTCTCAGAAAACAATACTAATTCTACTTCCATGGTTTAATATGTTGCCCCCATCTGCATGTTCATGGATATGTGTTTTTATATATTTTTTTTAAATCAGTACTTCTAAAAGTATGCACTGTTGCTACATTCAGTTCAATTACATTTGATGTAAGAAGTTTTAATTTCAGTGAATTCAGGCACTCAAAATTTAAGCCCTCTGACATCTATTAATCAAATGGGAAAATGACAGGTAGATATTACAAAAATCAAGAGAAGTGTTTAATGTAAATCCTGCACTTTCAAATACTTCCACAAATGTAATGTATACATTAGTACATAACCTTGAGCATTTTCACAACTCTTTGCACTCAAATTCCATTCTTAACTTTTATAGATAAATCGACATCCATATGTGATTTTAAGCAGCTCAAACATCAGCTCTTAAAAACAACCAGAAATGCTGCGGGCAAATCCCACCGAGCAGCAAATAACGGAACTGCACCCAACAACCCAGGTACCTCCCCTGAGGCATCTGGAACTTGAGCATTACAAGCAGCCTTTGGTTTCTGAGGCACCCGAGAGTGGGGACTCCCAACTCCCCAAGTCTAAGAAGGCCTCAGCGATAAGGAAAACTGGTCAAAAAGTCATCCCTGCCGGCTCCCTGCCACGGGCTCCTCCCTGCCCGCCCTCAGCCACGTGCTTACAAGGTCTCACTTCCTCTCTGTCCCGCAAAGCCTGACTCCTGATTCCAGTCCTGCCGCTTACTGAGATGTGGCCATGGACGTCAACTGCACCTGTAAGGGGAGAAGCCGGTCAGGATACAGGATCCTGGCCATCCTGGCAGCGCTCAAGCTGATACTGTAACTTGGTAGTGAGTTACTTAATGCAAAGGTTTAACTTTGAAAAATTTAGATATGTGTATTCTAAAAGGGAAATTCTGAACGTAGAACACAGGCCACACCCTCACACTGATGTTGTCTGGCCAGCACTCTTTTGTTTGCCTTTTCAATAGACGTTTTTAAAAGCAGTTTTCCGTTCATAGCAAAATCAAGAGGAAAGTACAGAGAGTCCTCACATATCCTTTCCCAGCACAGGCACAGCCTCCATCATTCTCCTGCCCTCACCAGACCAGCATGTCTGTACGACCGACAGACCCGCATCAACACGGCACCACCACCCACAGTTCACAGCTCACACGAGGACTCGGCCTGCTGCTGCTCACTCTGTGGGTTTCACAGACGTGGAACGGCATGGATCCCCCATGAAAGCCCCACCTGGAGTTGCTGCCCCACCCTACACACCCCCTATGCTCCTCCCATTCATCTCTCCCCTCCCCAACCCCTGACAGCCGCTGATTGTTTGACTGTCTCCACAGCTTTGCCTTTTCCAGACTGTGCTGTAGTTGGACTCAGACAGCAGGCAGCCTTTCCAGATTGGAGTCTCACTTAGCAACATGCGTTTAAGATCCTTCTGTGTCTTTTCATGGCTTAGGGGTCCAGTTCTTTTTAGTGCTGAATAATATCCCAGTATCTGACATACCACAGTTTATCCATTCACCTACTGAAGGGCATCTTGGTTGCTTTCTAGTTTTGGCAATTATAAAGCTGCTGTCAACGTCTGTGTGCACATTTCCGCATGGAAGTAAACTTTCAGCTCCTCCGAGTAAACGTCCAGGACTGTGATTGCTCCTGTGGTCGGAGAGCTAAGTTCCACGGAAAACCGCCACGCTGCCTCCCACAGGAGCTGCCCCACTTCCCCCAGCGATGAGTGAGGGTCCTGATGCCCACACACCCACCAGCACGTGGTGGTGTCGGAGTTCAGGTTTTGGCCAGGCCGATGGGTGCACAGTGACGCCTCGCCCTATGACATAAGACGCGGGTCATGTTTCCACGTGTAGATTTGCCATCTGTGTATCTTCTTTGTTGGGATATCTGTCCAGGTCTTTCGTCCATTTTTAATCAGGTTGTTCATTTTCTTGTTGAGTTTTGAGAGTTCCTTGCACGGTTTGGATAACAGCCTTTATCAGATAAGTCTTTTACAGATGCGTTCTCCCCGTCTGTGGCCTCCCCTCTCATGTCCCTGAGACACTGTTTTTTATTTTAAAAAACACCTCAGACAGAAAATGGACCTTCCAGCCCACCACGTTCTCAGTTTGGCCGTGGTCACCACCCTCCCAGCCCTGGTTCCCACCTTTTCACGATCTGCTGGTCCTATGGGCATCAACCCATACCAAGTCCCTAACATATCTCCAATGATGGCAACGTCAAAGCCGGCAGTTTGCAGGTAGGAAGGAGCCGATGGAGGCCGGAGCAGAATGTGAAGGCCAGCGGATTCATCCCTCGGGGACCGGCAGGCCTCTCAGATATCCCCCGGGTCACCTCCCAAATGAAGTACCTGCTCTGGCCGTGGGCAGGAAGCAGGACCTGGCCCAGATCTCAGCATATTTGACCTGGCACGGCATTTACTGGTGAGCCTCCATAACCGGAAACTCTACTCTCTGGGGAGAATACATTTTCATTATCAAGGCTTTTAGGCTTTTAATTAAGAAACCAAAGAGCAGTGCCTGGAGTGAGGATGCAGGGACTCTGGGTGACCCACACGCTCGTTTCCACCTGGCACAAAGGACCCTGGAGTGAGGGTACAGTGCCTGCTCTGAGTCACCAGCACACTCATCATTTCTACATAAAGAACCCTGTGAGTCTGTCCCAGGACTTTTTAGCCTAGATCTAAAAATTCGCAGCTCAGGAAACCTTCATCATTTTAGGAACCTGAGGGGTGGGCCAGGGGGATCTCACAGATTGTGGTGCTGTCTATGGGGTCATCAAAGTGCAGCTGGGGCTTCCCGCAAGCACTTCAGGGAGGCCGTGCACTGGCCCGAGGCTGATTCCGCCTCCTATCCTCGGTTGTCATGCCCAGCCGTGAGGGGAGCCCCCCACTTCAGGAGCGGTCCCTGGCTCCAGGCCCTAACGTCCATGTCCAGGCCCCTGGTAGGGCAGCTTCTACCCCAGGGAGGCTGGGACTGGAGACAGCCTGGAGCTCTAGGCAATCCTGGCAACCACATGCTTCCCGAAGTGGCTGCAGACAAACTCCTACTTCCAAAACCTGGCACGGGCTGTGTGAGGCCTGGAACGCGGGAGGCGCGATTACCCTCTCATGGTTATCAAGTCACGTCATAGTCTCTTAGACCTATGTGTGACTAGAAGTATACACATTATGGAAGTGTATATAAATGTGAATACAGACACGCTTATTTTCCTTTTATATACCTTACATATATGTGTACACGTGCATATGTATAAAACATGGAAGAAAAAACCATACTTAAGATTTCAAATCTCAGTCGCAAAGGTCTCAGAAGCAAATTATTATTCTTAAATTCTAAACAAAGATGTAACATTTTACATTCTTACAAAACGTTCTCTATTAGCATTTTATTTTAAAAACTAAGAATGCATTGCACTCTCTCAATTTTGATTTTTAACTCAGCTCACAAAGGCCCCTGTACAAAGGCCTCCGTACCGCAGCAAGGATGGCGGTGGTCACACCTGTGGCCATTTATCCTCTCTACATCTAGCTCCTCTCCCTGAGGCAACACACCTCCGAAGTCACAGCCTGGCCTCCCAACTCTCCCCCGTCGCGGGCTTCTTGGCATGTTGCTCTGCTGCACACACCTCAGCAAATACTGCTGATTAGCCAGAATCGCCCAGAAATCTCTTAACCTTGATTCTGGCTGCTTTTGTAATTTGTAATATCTTTACTTCTGGTGTGATTTGAGAAACAACAAATTTTAAAATTAGAGAAGATGTGGTTTTTATTCTCTCCTTTCTACTTGCAACCTTGAAAATTCAAGTAGCAGCAAGGGTTTGTTGAGAGTAACTTCCACCAAAGAGAACCTATTACAAAGGTACTACAGAGTGTCAAATAACCACATAGATGTAAAATAGAGATGCAGACACAGATATAAAATCCAATGGTTAAACCAAATTGAGAAATGCTTGCCAGTTTGATAGGACTTCTAAAACTTGACATAAATGTTGGCTGAGGGATACAAGATGTTATGAGATGAGTGAGATGCTTGGCCTAGAACCACAGGCTCTCTCCTCTTTACAGCAGAAAATCCGTAAGGAAGTCAAATCTGAAAGAACCAGGTACCGTTGAACGGCATACTCAGCCATCCTTCCCCATTCCTGGGCCAGCTGCGGTGAGTGCAGCCAGTCGTTCACCAACAACCATCATCCATCCTCCAGGCCATGGCTACACTTTACTCCCAGGCTCCCTGTCATTATGTAGATTAGGTAAATCACGGCCACTCTCACCTTAAGCCTCCCCCGCCAGCATGGCAATCACCCATTCCCAACCACGGCAAGGACAGCCGTGTCCCTGGGAACGCAGAGCAGGGGTCGGGAAGAAACCTGGATCCCTAAATACCTCATGGAGCAGTCACCAGCCTGGAACATCCTCCCTGACGGCTTTGCAAGACAGAAAAACTCCTTGGTTCCTCAAGCTACAATACTGCAGAGTCTCAGGTCACAGCATCCTTACCTACCCTCGTCAGGAACCGTTCATGCTCATCAAGACATGAGAACAAAACTGCAGTGGCACAGTCACACTCGACGCAGACCACCTGCTGCTCACATTCATCGTATTAACACCAAAAAGCCACCGTGGTGGATATCCTGGATATGGACAATCGGCGGCTTTTTGCTGGAGATGTGCTTTGTGCATTTATCGCACGACCATCTTGGTGTCAGGAGGGGCTGTGCAAATGGCAGCTGTGCAGGTCACAGGGAGTCTCAACTCGCTCGACTCTCAGCCAGCTCCCACTATCAGTGCCCGCAGAGTCCTCTCCTCCGGGAGCACGTGCTTGGACGCCACAGTAGCCTGTGGATCCACACAACAGCACTGTGTGCCCCAGGAGCTTAGAAAGTACCACTGCATCAATGCCTCCACAGGTGAGGCCGGGGGCAGAAGCCAACCTCAAGCAGTTACGGTCCTCCGTGGGGCTGGCATCCAGGCAGGAAGGCGGCTCAGCGGCTCTCCTCTCACTGTGGAACTTCCTAGGTCCCCACATGAACAGAACCTAAATAACACGCAACGAACAACAGGAACGAGAACACGACCAACAGCTTCTGAGATGAGCAAGCTGGGCTGATCATGAGACACCTGACGGGGACGGTGCCAGAGCCCCTCCCAGTGACCTGTGAGGACGGCGCTGCCAGCATCTCCCTAAAACCAGCCCAAGTCAAGTTAGACTTGAGGCTTTCCAGGAGTGGGTAGATCCATTCAATCCTACAGTCTGAACCTTCCAGGCCGTGTCTCTTGGCCCTCATCTCACATATGGGAACCCGGACGCTGCACCATAAACGCAGCCCCAAGCCCTCGTTCCTTCTTCAACACCACACACCAGTACAGTGAACACTTAGGATCTGGGCATTCACATAAAATACTGCTTAACTAAAACTTCTGATTTAGAACATGTTTAATTCCTACTCACAGAGCTCAAAGTGTTCTGTCCTAGGAGGCGGTAGCTGTAACTAAGCATGAGAGAAGAAGGGATCAGAGTGGTGCCAAGTATTAAATATTCCTCTAAATCTATTCACCAGGTCGCCATGCTATTGTCACCTGCTTCATTTTCTGTCCTTAAAAGACAAAATAGTTACTTTTCAAAATAGACAACCTGTTTTACTGATGCTTAGCTATAAAGTAGCGAGCTACGTATCCAAAAGGGAGATATGGGAAAACAGAAAATGTCCACAAGCGATCGGGGTGGGGGGGCAGTTGCAGCAGCACCTGGCTCTGTTGCGCTGTGAGCCAGCCACGTGGGCTGGACAGCTCACTTAGCCACTGAAATTACATCATCTAAGATTTTGTTGCAGTTACTTTGATAAATTCTCCCTCTTGCTATGAAGAGTAAGGTTTGTTTTTTTTGTTTTTGTTTTTGTTTTTTTTTTTTGACTTGGAGTCTCGCTGTGTCACCCAGTCCAGAGTGCAGTATTACAATCATGGCTCATCGCGGCCTTGACCTTCTGCCTCAAGCAATCCTCCCGCCTCAACCTTCCAAGTAGTCGGGACCCAAAGGCGAGTTTGATTTCTTTGCTAACGAATTCCTAATTCACCTCGCAGTGGGCCTGTCAAGGCCATATGCCCGGACATCCACCTTGCCGACCGTCCATGTGGTCTCTAAAGTGGATGCACTCCGGTTGCCTGGGCTCTGCACGCGATACTGAGTCTCCAAGTCTGCCGCTGTATAAGGGACTGACAGCCCCAAGCGTCTCGACGCGCCACCTTGAGCCGGGCTTTATTCCACAGGGCGACTCTGCTTCCCGTGATGAGATGCAGCACGTGAGCACAGATCAAAGGGTATCAGCAACTAACCCATTCCCCTGGTACTAAGCAGAGGACCAAGAGTTTAGTTCCTTACTTATTTCCTACGGGCTTGATTCAAAACAGCTTTCTGGAATCCTGGGGACAAACATCTCTACCTGGTGAGAATTCTGGCTTTAGTAACGGAAGAATCACCTAAAGCCCATTTTGTAACTGCTGTTCTCATCAGAATTTGAGGCCAAAGGTAAAAATAAAAGGGGGGCTAAGATCGTGACACCCCAGTTTGCACAAGGCCAACCAGCCTGCTTGAGGGGGTAAAAGGAATAGGATTTTTAAACTGCTGAGTTTTAAAAACGTGGCTGTAGGCTGGGCGCACTGGCTCACGTCTATAAGCCCAGCACTTTGGGAGGCCGAGGTGGGAGGATTGCTTGAGGCCAGGAGTTCAAGACTGGCTTGAGTAACACAGCAATACCCTATCTCTTTAAAAAGAAAAAAAATGGTTATTAAAATAGCAATAAAAAGGTTAATACAATAAATTACTATGTCAACATGGCACCCCCTGCTGCCAGACGAGGTGCAATCTCTGTGGCTGTGAGGTCCGGAGAGAAATGTAACCGGCATCATAGGGAAGGTGGACCCCAAAGCCCCACAACATTACTCCTGCACAGTGTGTTAACCAGCATGAAGTCTCCTCCACAATCAGAAGCCTGGTTTAGAGGAACGCTGCCCACTGGACCTGGGTGGACTCCAGATGCCGGCCGACCAGACAGCCCCACCCTGGGACCCTGCCGGCAGCCCCGACTGGACAGAATGGCCTCATGAGTGTCCTTTCCCGCCACAGGCTGCAGACCCCGAGCCAGTCCTGGCTGTGACTGAGGCTGCGCATAAACGTCTGCGCCCAACAGCTCACCTTTGTACACGACACGCCCAGTCCACCTCATTTCAAATGTTACACTTGCCCCAAGGCGAACACGGATGTTACAGGTTAACTCACTGCATGTGTGCTAGACTTTCCCTGTAAGTGTTCAGACATTGCACGAACCGGATGAACAAACCCCACTTTCCCTGTAAACGTTCAGACATTCCTTGAGCACGATGAACACACACAGCCAACAAACCCCGGAACGTGTAATGCCGCGGCCTCCTCTCCTCCTGAGGGGCATGTGCTTACAGCTCCCCCAAGACCACATTTCCCAAAGCACAGAGTGTTACTCTGAAAATAAAACCTCCTTTTTCCTTCCTCTGTACATCTCGTGGTCGTGTTAACAACTAGTGCTACAAACGCAGAGAAACGGGGTATCATCCGTGCTGCTCACCGAATTCCTAGCACCAAAGCTTCAAGGCCCCCCAGTCTGAAGGAAGCTTCTATCACCCTAAAGCCAACTCTGGAGACGAAGGCCAAGCTGGGGAAAGGCTGTGTCTCTGCAAATCCACGCCACGGGGCCCTCTGCAGTTGTGTGTAAGGAACTCTTGGCCTGTCCTGGGGTTTGGGGAAATCAGGATGCAAGCAGATACCGTATGCTCTGCCACGGGACCGTGAAGTCTGCGGAACCTCAGAGGAACACGGAGACAAATGGCTGCACGACTCCCACAGGCCAAGCCTCGATGGGCGCCCGTGTCAAGAACACAGACACGCCGGGAGGGGCAGCCGATGCAGGCAACGCCTGCAACCCCAGCAAGCAACAGCGTCTCAGTGTGGGGGTCTCTGGCCAGGCTCCACCACAACTGCCATATTCTGTGGCAAAATTTTAAAAATAGGTTTTAACTAGTTATAACTCTAACTTGTTTTACACATAAACAGAACACAGGGTACCTACCAACAGGCTCCAAAATACTTTGCCTAGA
Source organism: Macaca nemestrina (assembly GCF_043159975.1). NCBI lineage: Eukaryota > Metazoa > Chordata > Mammalia > Primates > Cercopithecidae > Macaca > Macaca nemestrina. The sequence goes on from NW_027257634.1 coordinate 83,625, forward strand.
ACCAAGTCTAGAATGCAGATGGCTGTTGCTCTGAGTGTGAGGAGTCCCCTGTAGTGCCATAAATCCTAGATCTAGGTGACTAAGTGCTCTTCCTAAACCAGACGGCACCATGAGGCTCTGAGGGCACCCTCTGTCCCCAGGCCAGTCCATCAGCCCCAGCAGAAGCTTCTAGAGTAAGAGCCTGTGGATTTGTATTGGACGGATGTAAACCAGGCAAAGTCACAGGGGCTCGTCCTGGAAGCCCATCCGTTTACCCACTCATGCCGTGGAGAGCCCTGCCCCCAACTCCACACCCGCAATCACGCTCAACCACAAGAACTGGCTTCTAGGCCCTCAAGCTACTCCCTCTCGACCCTGGACAGACGCTTCTCAAACCATGAGGCCCAGAGTAGTCTTAACAGGTGGTCCCAGCAGAACTGGCCACTGCATGAATTGATACTTTGTGTGTGGGGAGCCTTAGCTTCCCGAGTAGCTGGGACCACAGGTGCACATCACCTCTCCTATTTAATTTTTTGTAGAGTCAGGGTCTTGCTATGTTGCCCAGGCTGGTCTTGAATTCCTGGGCTCAAAAGTGAACTGCCCAACTCAGCCTCCCAAGGTGCTGGGATGACAGGTGTGAGCCACTATGCCCAGCCTAGAATTGGTTTTTCTTAAACCTGAGTTTGACACATGAACCCCACTTACATAGATATCAGCACACTCTCCCAGCTCGAGAGTTTTCCTGAATCTCGATTCTGTCCGTTCAAGATCAATATCTAAGAAAGGGTCAGAACTGACCCTCCCTCAGTGAAGCCTAAGGGCAAATGCAGCAGCATCTCAGTGTATGAGGAGACAAAGTAAGAAGGGTGGAAAACACACACTGAAATTCTAGTGCTAGAATCATAATCACCAACACTTTAAGAGGGAATCTGCTTTCCAAAATATGTAGCTGCTGGATTAACTTCAAAGTCACCAGATTCCACAGGCAGTAGCTCACAGGGGCACAGCTTTCTAAGGCCGCACAGCCCGGGACAGCGTAACAGCCTCAGGGCAAAGCAAACTAAACAAAGGCTTGGTTCTCTCAAGGACGAAGGTGCTCAAGTGTTTCCAAATATTCTTCTTCTTCTAAGTAAGTTAGATGCCTCCTACAACACTGTTTAGAGTGCCAGTGTATTCAGAAACATGAAGTTGAAACTACATCTCAGGACCCCAAAATCACTACGCTAAAGGGACGTCAAGGTGAGGAAGAGCTCAGACCAAACCTGCCTCCCATGCTCTTCCTAACAGAGACAGCTACTGGGGGTGGGGGGAAAAGCCACGTACCTCCCTCACAACCGATCCACAAGGAAATTCCTCATGGACAGAGGACAGAACTCAAAGTCACCATCTGCACACGGAGATAAATGCGGATCTGACTGCTTCCTCTGGAAAGATGCACCAGAAATGCATTTGTCTGATCTACCTGTGACCTGGAAATCCCTCCCCGCTTCGAGCCATCCATCCTTCCTAGACTGAACCAACGTACGTCTCACATGTATTGATTCCTCACGTCTCCCTAAAATGTGTAAGACCAAGTTGTGCCCCAAACACCTTGGACACATGTCCAGGACCTCCTGAGGCTGCCGCAGTGTGTCCTCAACCCCTCCCTAAGGCTGTGTCTATAACCTTGGGAAAATGAACTCTCTATGGATCGAGGACTGTCGCAGAGATCCTTCTGGTTTACAGGAAGCATTCTCTCCTGCGAGTATATCAATGAAATCATGTGGAATTACAAAATGCCACTTTAGTAAAAGCCAAAGGAATTAGGGTTCTATGTGCTTCAAAAAAAAAAAAAAAAAAAAAGTAACGTTCTATTTGTCAATGGACCATGAAGCCCACACCCCCTTTTGCAGTGAAGATGTCAAACGGGACGAGAGGCCCCTCCTGAGGATGCTACCCTCTGACCCCACTTCCCAGAGTCCAGTTTCCTGCTGCTCAGGGAACAGCAACCCCGGCTTCACGGGGCTCAGGCCTCCAAACCCAACTCCCACCCATGCTGGAGAATCACCCCAGGGACTAGCTAAGTGGCAGGTGCAACTCTCACCTCACCCCCTTAAAGGGGAAAAGGCACCTTCCCGCTCCTCTTCCTGCTGGTGGGAACAGGGGCAGGAGCTGGAGGGTCAGGAGTCGGGCGGCAGAACGGAAGCAGCCTGGGTCCCTGCTAGTCAGAGTTGGCAAATGCCAACCATCCCCGACATTCACTTTGCAAATAAATCCTTCTCTTTTGTCAGGTCCCTGGTTATAAGTTTGCACCCATAACTTAAAAAGAAAAAAAAAAAAACTCAGATAAAAAATCGGTGTTTGGCTGACAATATTTCAATTATCTTGGGGCCTTGGGTCAAATGATGGCAAAACAGGAAACTGAACGCTGTTATTCAGGAAACTACCTTCCAGCGCCGTCTACCCTCCCAGGCTGTCACCTTATGGTTGTTTGTCTGCTAGATGATTAACAAAACTCTTCTGAAAACCTAGGTGTACAGAACAGACAAGAAGTCAGCTCGGGTTGAGGGGAAGCAGGATAAGACCCCCTTCCCCGCAGGATGGTGGAAGAGGAGGAACCTTCAGCACCTGGGTTTTCAGGATGCTGGATCTCTGAGAGCATCTCTCACAGCTCAAGTACAGCCAGACCCTCCTCTGACACAGCCTGTTCAGGCGAAGGTGGGCACCTGCCCTAGAGACCCACAGCCCTGTGCGGGGCTCAGCTGGAGCTGAACTTGCCTCCCTTGGTAAGCGTCAGGGCCAGGGGTGGGGAGAGGAGAGAAGCAGCAGGCCTGAGGGCCACTGTGGAAACTCCATGCCACGCTAACTCTCGTCTGATGTGCTCCGGCCAAAGCCACGCTTCTCGGAGGGAGTTTCCCTTCACACATGCGGAAATCATCAACATCTAGTCTCCCCACAGAACAAATCCTTCCCTAGGAGGCAGACGCTTGGCTGTAACACGGGGTAATGAGGGGCGCGCCTTCGTGCCCACTCTGTAGTGTTTCCTGTTACCTATTTTACCTTAAGCTACAAATGATTCCCGTTTACACGGGACACAGTGACACAGACAGCAAAACACATGAGATTCAGTGTGATCCCACACCCGTCACTGCTGACCTCAAGTGCTTTGTTCGTTTTGCTTCTAGAGTTTGTATTCTCTCCCCGGGTTCCAGGCCTGTGGATTCAACCAACCATAGATCAACATATTTTTTAATGTGTTTGTACTAAGCATTCAGACTTTATTATTCATTAAACAACTACTCGCATGGTATGTCCATGGTATAGCTGTTACGAGCAACCCTGACATGACTGTCTGCAGGAGGATGTGCATATGTCATATGCAAACACGATGCCATTTTATTGCAGGGACCTGAGTGCCCACAGACCTTGGATTCCATAGGCAGTCCTGCAGCCCACCCCCATGGGCACTGTGGGATGGCTATAATAGAAAATATGGAGGTTTTAAACAGTTATGTACTAAATCTAATCTTTTGTTAAGAAATTAATGTGTATCACTTGTATTATTTGAAAGTCCTTCCTGGCCCAGAGACTTGACATGTTCTTATCTTTTTGTCCACGGATCTAGCCATTCCAGTAAGCTTGTTGAACACAAATCAATGTTACAATTAAATTCTTACAAGAATCACACTCAATCTGTAAGCTGCTTTGGTTTTTAAAGTGAAATAACCAATAGTTTTGCCAACCTGCTATATCATAGAATAACAGGATAAAGCAGCCCCATGGCATGCAAAAACATGGGGTTTCAAAGCTAACCAGTATAAAACACGTTACAAACCCCTAAATATGAAAACGTTTTACACCAAAACAGATATTCCAGAAAAAAACAGGATGTTCAAAAAAGCCCTTTGCAGAAAAGCACTTTCCCCTTCATTTTTCACACGGTTTCCTGAAGCTTGTGTTTGGTGATGACCATGAACCAGAAGTAGCGTCCGCTGCAACTACTGTTACAGCAACACAGAATATTAAGGGGAAAAAAAAGGCCGCGCGCGGTGGCTCAAGCCTGTAATCCCAGCACTTTGGGGGGCCAAGACGGGCGGATCACGAGGTCAGGAGATCGAGACCATCCTGGCTAACACGGTGAAACCCCATCTCTACTAAAAAAAAAAAAAAAAACCTAACCGGGCGAGGTGGCGGGCGCCTGTAGTCCCAGCTACTCGGGAGGCTGAGGCAGGAGAATGGCGTAAACCCAGGAGGCGGAGCTTGCAGTGAGCTGAGATCCGGCCACTGCACCCCAGCCTGGGCGACAGAGCGAGACTCCCTCTCAAAAAAAAAAAAAAAAAAAAAAAAAAGGACACAGCATATTTCCTACTGATGAGAACAGGTAGAGTGTTATAAAATGAGTGTGTCCTAAAGTCAACAATGTTCAAATTCTAGGTCTCCCACAGACACTAGATGGTAACCGCCAAAGCTTATGTACCTGGCAACGTTCAAGGAGACCAAGTTCAGAGCTGTCACAATGCAGCACCATCCTCACGCGATTATCTCAGGCAGGTTTGAGGGCAAGTGCCCCCGTCACAGTGGGAAAGCTGCCCAGCCCAGCACTTCCTGAGATCACAGACCTTCGCCTTCCCACGTCTTCAATAGTTCCTTTACACCGGGAACCACACAACAAAACCTAAAACACTTCCTCAAATCTCAAGACAGTCTTTAGAGCTCTTTTCCTTGCCCCTTCTCTTACTGAAAAAGCTTATTTTGTAAGCAACCTGTAGTGCTTACCAGAGCTGGGGCGGGAGGAGAGCTAGTGTTTGGTAGACCGAGTTTCAAGCGTGGGGAGACCAGAAAGTTCTGGAGATGGATGGCGGTGATCGCAGCACGACAGTGTGAACACACTTAATGCCACAAAACCATACAGTTAAAAATAGAGTGCTGTGTAACTTTACCACAATCAAAAAACTGAGAAAAGTCATCTATAATTACTGTCTCCAATATCTTCCATCCTGTAAGTTACATTTGCTTTCGGAAATCCTCAGAGCAATCATGAAAAACTAATACCCTGTCGTCTCTGAAACGCAAAGTCGTTCAAGGGCTTTGGTTATAGGAAAGTAGCTGGAAAGCAAAGCGTCCGTTAGGCACAGCAGCCGTGATAGGACAAACACACGGTAGGAAGGTGGTGGTCATGCTACACACAGATGGGAAGGGTGTGGGGAGCCACAACACCCGATGCTTGGGAGGCACCTGGGCAGGAGCTGAGAATGTACCAAACACGTTCGATCATGCAACATTCACGGACCCCGAGTCCAGCCACCACTGCTGACATCCACTGTGGCTGGGGTGTCCTCCCAGCCTGTGATGGCTCGCTCCTTCGGTTAACTGCCTTGAATCTACTGGTTCCTCTCCTCATGGGCCTCTTTCCTGTCGTCTTCCTGTCATTTTTCTGTCAGCAAACACATTTCCTGTCATTTTCCTGAACTGACATGACATTTCCTGTCATTTTCCTGAACTGACATGACATTTCCTGTCATTTTCCTGAACTGACATGACATTTCCTGTCATTTTCCTGTCAGCAAGCACATGCGTCCAGCCTGACCTTGCTGATGTGCTCCAGCGGCCCTGGACTCGAGCCGCACTGTTCCATCAGTGTGGCATTCGCGAGTTACCTCCTGGGAAATGCCAGGTGATGGTAACATCAACCAGGAGGCACAGCTGAGAAGCAGAACGCATGGTGCGGTGCCCAGAACGTCACGTCCTTGAACAGACGCTCCGTATCTTCTCCTCTCCTGCCAGAGCTTCACTGTAGGAAGGCGGCCATTCTTCCAGTGCTGCTACTTCCAACACCGGGGAAAGCAAGCTTCAGAAATGAACGGTGTCAAAGAGGGAGGACCCACCAGCAGGGCTACCGGCAGCCAGACAACCGCAGCCCCAGCATTCCCCAGCCACCATGACTGACAGCCCAGGCTCCAGAAATGCACGGCTTCAACCTTAGGAGTAAAAACCCTCCCAATCCAACTATTATTTTCAACAATGGGATTGAGGAATGAGGTGTTCTAACCCTGCCTCTCTCGACAGCACAGATCATCAGATCCCAGTTCTTATAGGATTGGGGAGTGGGGTGGGGTGGGGTGGTTCCTAACCCTGCCCGCCTTCATAGAAAAGAACTTGGATATGATGACCTGTGCTAGATTAGCACTTTGCTTCTGCCATATGCAGTCATCCTCAGCACCAGGAAAAGTCAGAATCGTTGAGTGATGACACCAATACCAACACACGCCGTTCTGCGGCTCTGGTAACTGGCTGCACAGATACAACCCGATAGTGGTGAGGTCTAAAGACATCACCAGTCTTCCCAAGGATTGTGTTCCTGAATATTTTGCGTTTGGAATAACGGTCTTCTTTGCCAGGGCTGAGCCATGCTTCCCTCTCGCCTGTCCTCTGCCTTCACCAGCTTCGTGTGCGCTTCTGGACAAGTGTTTGTGCAGGCGCTATCACTTATTTCCACAGCGAGAATATACACAGACACCACACAGAAATGGGCAACCCCGTTAGGAGCTGTGCAGGGAGATCTAACTCATCCCATGTGCCAAATTCCTGTTGCCATGGAAATTAAACTAACTAAACTAACGTTGCTATGATCTCATCTCTTACTGTACCACTAAAGATCATCCGGGTAAGAGGAATGTGCCTCTGCATAGCATTCAGCTCACATTTACATGTCGGTTTTTCCTGAATATGGTTATGTGAGATAGAAATCAGTAAGATGGGGTGTAACATACAGTATAGGATCGTTGTGTCTCCTAGCCTCAAACACTTCAAGATCCTCAGAAAATGAAGTTTAACGCTGGGGACGTGAGTTACATAGTAACTTGTTTTGGATACTATCATATCAACACCAAATAACTTCTTGAATTCCTTTTTAAATTGAAAAGCAATTTACAAAGCACAAAAGCCCCAATATTAAAGAATACAATTCAGTCTTTTTAGCATATTCTAAAAGCTGCACATCAACCACTAGTATGTAATTCCGGGACTTTTTCACCACAGGCCAAAGAAACCTTGAACCCATTAAGAGTCAGCACCTGGCTCCTTCCTTCTACCAGCCCCTGGCAATCACCAGCCAACTTCCTTTTCTCTGGATTTGCACATTCTGGACACCTGTTGTGAGGAGAATCGTACAGTGCATGACCTTTGGTGTGACCTTCGGTGCTGACATCTTTCACGTCTAAGGTGAGTGGAATCTCAGTGAGTGACCGGTTGACAGACACCTGGACTGTTTCTACTACTATGAATAATGCTGCTGTGAAGATTCAGGCATGACATACTTTTTGGAAAAATGTTTTCAGTTTTCTTGAGCATATGGCTAGGAGTGAAATTGCTGGGTCGTACGGTGTTTTCATGCTTTTCTGAGGAACTGTCGGACTTTTCCAAATCAACTGCACCATTTTACTTCCCCTCCCACTAGCAATATATCAAGATTTCAGTTTTCCCCAATTCACCAACATGTCACTGTCCAATACTGGGGTTTTACCCACCCATCACGGTGGTTGTGAAGTGTTATTTCACGGTGGTTTTGATTTCCATTTCTAAGATGACGAATTCTGCTAAACATCTCATGTGCTTTTTAAGGCATTTATAGGTCTTTCTTTGGAGAGTGTCTATTCAAATCCTTTGTCCATTTTTAAATTGGATTTTTATTAAGAGTTTTTGAATATATTCTTGATATCAGGTCCTTATCGTGACAATGTATCCTGTTCTGTGGGTTGTCATTTTACTTTAATAGTATCCTCTGAATTGAACATTTTTAATTTTGATGCCGTCTTTTTCCCTTCAGTTGCTTGTTATAGCTTTAGACGTCTCAGCCAAGGAAACATTGCCTAATCCAACCTAACAGTTTCTCCAGGATTCTCCCCTAAAGGTGTTATGAGCTGAACTGTCCCCCTCCCCCAAGATTCCATGTTAAAGTCAAAACCCCGGAAACCCAAAATGTCACTGTATTTACATACAGGGCCTTTAACTTGGCAATTTAGGTCCCATAAGATCTTAAAAGTAGGGCCTGATCCAGTATGACTGGTGTTCTTTTAAGAGAATTTAGACACAGTCCTCAGTGCTGCATACACGTAAGAGAAACCTGTGAGGACACAGAGAAGAAGCTGTCTACACAGCATGGGGTGAGGCCCCAGAGAATCCAACCCTGCCCGCACCTTGATCCCAGGCTTCCAGTCTCCAGAAAAAAGGAAATAAGATGCTATTGTCTAAGTCGCACGGTCTGTGGTGTCCGTTATGGTACCCAGCAGACTGACAGAATGGGTCTCAGTCAGCTCCTTACATTGGAACCATGTTGAGCTTTGCGTGTAGGGTGAGGAAGGGTCCAGTCCATCCTTTTCTATGTGGATACCCCAGTTGTCCCAGCACCATTGAGTTGTGAAAGGAAAAAAGTAAAGCAACCCTTGCTGTCCTCTCTCCATCAACAGATTAGAAGATACACTGAAGAATCATGGACAATTTTGTCGGTTTAAGCCAGTGGTTTTCAAACTTTTGGGTCTCAGGAACCCTTTGCACTTTATTAAAGAGCACAAAAAAGCTTTCTCATCAGGCCGGGAGTGGTGGCTGCTCATGCCTGTAATCCCAGCACTTTGGGAGGCAGAGACAGGTGGATCACTTGAGGTCAGGAGTTCGAGACCGGCCTGGCCAACATGGTGAAACACCGTCTCTACTAAAATACAAAAATTAGCCTGGCATGGTGCTGAACACCTGTAGTACCAGCTACTAGGGAGGCTGAGGCAGGAGAATCGCTTGAACTCAGGAGGCAGAGGTTGAAGTGAGCTGAGGTCACACCACCGCACTCCGGCCTGCGTGGCAGAGCAAGACTCCGTCTCAAAAAAAAAAAAAAAAAAAAAAAAAAAAAAAAAAAAAAAGAACATAATTTAGTTTCTTTTACAAGGATAAAGTCATTACATCTTAACACAGTCTTAAAGAAGAAACCATTTTCCAAAATAAGCAGCAGCGTGGCAACAGTTTGTGCTACTGTGAAAACACCTAACATCTCTGCACCTCAGACAGCAGGATTCTCATGCCTGCATCTGCGTTCAGTGGGCTGCAGAGCCATGGCTGAAGTTTATGAAGAAAGTCCGACCCCATACTGATATACAATTAGGAAGCAGTATTTTCATTGTGTTTTCAGATCATTTTAGGTATTCTCTGCTGCCAAATGTAACAAGTGGCACTTCCGTACAGGCTGTCTGCAACACAGAGTCTGTGCTCTGGTCGACGGGCCTTTCTGCCCCAATTCCTTCTAAGTCGACTGGTCCGTCTTGCACTTGAATGGCTTTTACCAGCACACGATTTTGTAATCACACATTGGTTAGAAAATACTGGTTCAGAGTTATGAGCGGCTTCCACATTTCATTATATGTCCAAAAAACAAAACAAAACAAAACAAAAAAAACAAAAAAAAAAACCCCCACGTCAGTATCACCATTGGTCACATGAGAAAGTGGTGGACACAAGATTTTTATGTTTTAATATTCACTGGAAAGCTCAAATGTCTATCATTGGGAAAAATGTAAGGTACTTTCCTTGAGATGAAAGTCATTTTGTTCATTTTTCAGGCCACACCTGCAAATACCTCCATCTGAAGTGGCATCTTTTGTAAGTCATTCTTTATATAAAGGCGGCCGTTAGTGGAAGAAGTGGTTCTGCAGGTTCATAGTTCAGAGGCACCAGTGCTCTCCCAAGAGATAACCATAAAATCCACAGAAGACGCACCTGTGCACACTTCCTGTTTCTCACTCAGAACATTCCAGAAGGAACCCTGAATCCCAATGCCACAGCGGGACTGAAGTTTGCTCTCACCCACACAATAAACCCAGGGAGCTCCCCCAGCCCCCACCCCGAGGCCACAGCCTTGGTCCTCTATCTGGTCTAGGGGGGCTCCTGCAGCTCCAGCCTAACAGGGAACAGAAGGCACCCACATGTCACAAAGCCCTCCCAAGGCCCAGCGAGCACTTCTGCTTATGTGCCAGCCAAGTGCGTTTGACAATTCTACAGCCAGCTGTACGGCAGGTAGCGAGGTACCCAGCAAATACTCAGGGCTCACGTTACTAAGGAAGGTGCACAGCGAGGTACCCAGCAAGTACTCAAGGCTCACGTTATGGAGGAGGAAACCAGGCAGATAGTGAGGTACCCAGCAGGGTTCACGTTACTCAGGAGGAAAGGAGGGTAGAGACAAGGGGGCTGGAACAGTCTGTCATAAGCTTTAGCATTTACAAGGCTCGCTGAAGATTATCTGATTTGATCGTCACAACAGCTCACAAGATAGGCAGAGGCAAGACTATTTTCACTTCATAAAAAGAGATCCCGAGAACTGATGATGACCACGTGCTCTTCCCACAGGCTCCCAGAAATCCTCCTCAAATCATCTCTCAGTTGTATACATGTGATAATATCTCAGTCACGTCCCCTCTCTGCAGGGGAATTTTACTGCCGCCCTGCCGTTCCTTCGCACCCCTGCCCTCTCCTGCATTTCAGCCATGCCCACCATCCATGGGGAGTCTGCACCACCCCACCCCCGCTGCTGCTGATGGCTTGGGTCACGCTTACCTTTCATTTCCACCTACAGGGACCTGTTCTTCCTTCAAATGCAGCTCAAACTCACTCATTGTGTGATGCCTTTCTGTCATGTGTAAAATCAGTCTGTGGAATGCTTCATTTAGGAGGTGCTTATGTTGCCTCATTGGCTGTGATCAGGACCAAATTCTGAGCAAACCAGGTGGTCCCCTCTCCCCATCTCTGCTCCAGTGCACTTAAAACAAGGATTCCTGGAAGCATCTTTTTAGTCCAATTCATGCATGAGTCTGCCCCACACACTGCAGAAAAGCCCTGGTGGTCGGTGGTCAGGGCTCAGGGCCCCCCAGGTAGGTAAGGAGAGCTTAGTGCCCTCTCTGGAGTTGTCGCTCAGAGACCCACGGCTGGAAGGGAAGAAACTTGCATCCTGTGAAACATCTAGGCCCCGAGACCCACTCAGGAGTGGAAAACGGGGAAGGAGTCTTGAACAGACCCTCGGGAGGGCAGACAGTGGGAGCCACGGAGGCCACCAGGAAGGAGGGAGGCAGGCAGTGAGGCCACAGGTGATGTGGCCGGGAGGGAGGTGTTGTGACCAGAGGTGAGGTGGTGGGCGGATGACACGGCGTGGTTTGGGGAGGAGATGTGGCCAGGGGCAATGTGGCCAGGGAAGAAGACACAGCTGGAAGGAAGTGACAAGAGGGGTCTCCAGGCCCCAGACTGTGCCTGATTTATAGATGACATTTTACTTAAGATGTTATATCTAACTTTAAAGAAAAGTAGCAATTTCGACCATTGTGTACATTTAAAGCACGGTACAAATTGAGCACATTTCCCAAACCAAAGAACCGGGCATTGAAGAAAAAATTCATTTAAGATCAGAAATAAAGAGATCCTACAGCTCTTCCAGTCCAATCCCCACCCTAACGTGAATGGGGGGAAAAGGAAGTAGATTCTAGTCAGTCAGCATTAAAGGCAAAACCGATCCACTTTACTTTCTAGACAGAAAACAAGAAGCTCATCAAGGAATCCCTACAAACAGTAGCTTTAGTAGTTCCCGAAATGCAAAATTCACCTACAAAGTAAATCATCTGCTAAGTGTGTATAGAGTAATTTTTTTCATTATTGCCTTCCTCATCTGCAGGGGCTTTTTTAGACCTTGTTTCCCCTTAATTGCCTCCAACACCCAGGAAATTTAAACCCCACAAGTAAACCGTGTCTCGATTCATGCCCAGCGTCCTTTGGAGCAGACAGTCCGTTGCTCTAAGACGTTCTTGTCACCTAAGCACCGAGTACAGCCTGAGAACGCACAACACGCACTCACACAAACTCAGACAGTCAACAGGTGAGATACGGCACATGAGGAGGAAGACAAGATAAATGAGCTTCACTGACACCCCAGATCCGACAAGAATTGACACACGCAGCCTGCTCTGGTGCAGGTGACTCCTGGAAAACAGCCAAGGACAGCATTTGGAGAAGCAGCACCGCAGGCCAGGAGGGTCTGGGGGCTTAAGAAGGGAGGGGCGCCCCGACCAGGTACTGGGGGATTCAGAAGGGAGGGGCTCCCCGCCCAGGTGGCTGGGGGATTCAGAAGGGAGGGGTGCCCCGACCAGGTGCTGGGGCTTCAGAGGGGATTGGTGCCCCGATCACTTCCTGGGGGCTTCAGAGGCAAGGGGTACCCTGACCACGTGCTGGGACTTCAGACGAGAAGGCACCCCGACCGGGTCCTGGGGGCAGCAGGACAAGCCCAGGGTTCCGTCGTCACTTTTCACTCCCTACTCCCGAATCTCGCCCTGAAGTTGCAGCCAGTCCAGGTATTCATTTACCCATAAAATTAAGTATCTGTGAGTAACACAAGTCACTAATCCACACAGATCTGAGTCTACAGATACCTCCCAGAGACGCCACCATCCCTTCTGGTAGAAGAACAGCCCAGGGGCCCACGCTGCTAGGAAGGGAGACTGTCTCCAGCCTGACGCTGCAGAGTCCTCAACACAAAGTCTACCTTCTGGAACCATGCCGTCTCCTACAGAGGCAACTAGGGGCATGTAGGGTTTTTTAAAATCTTTTTTTTTTCTTAAGACAGAGTCTCCCTCTGTCACCCAGGCTGGAGTGCAGTGGCTCGATCTCGGCTTGCTGCAACCTCTGCCTCTCGAGTTCAAGTGATTCTTCTGCCTCGGCCTCCCGAGTAGCTGGAATTACAGGCGCCTGTCACCGCGCCTGACTATTTTATTTATATTTTTAAGTACAGATGGGATTTCACCTTGTTGGCCAGGCTGGTGTTGAACACCTGACCTCACATGATCCACCCGCCTCGACCTCCCAAACTGCTGGGAATACACGCATGAGCCACGGTGCCCGGCCCATATAGCTATTTAAATTTGACTAAAATTAAATAAAATTAGAAGTTCTCATTTACACTTCAAGCATTCAGTTACCCACAGGCGGCCACTGACCAGAGGCTGGTAGAGATGTCACACTCCACACTGCAGAAGGATCTAGGGACGAAATGGCTCTAAGATCATCTCAGAATCTTTATGTTGAAGCTACTAAAGTTTTACTCTGATTATTATAGACATCAGCATTCTCCCACTTAAAAATGTCAGTGTTATTGCAATGATCAGATCTGTGACTTCCCATCAGCTCTTCTCTTCCTGGATAGATAACTGTAGAGCATCTGCACTCTGCCTCCACACTAAGGGGTAGTAGAAGGCTCCGTGTAAAATCAGGGGGAGAAAAAAAAATGAATCCCTAGTCCGCCTCTCCCCCTATGATTTTGTGAAACTCCTCTTAATATGCAGAATAACTGCCAGAGTTGCAATAAAGAAGCATCCGTTGACCAGGAAGCAGCAGGGAAGCAAGAGGAGGGAGATGCAAAGACCCTCCGTTCCCTCTGGGACCCCAGGCCCAGCCAGGACTGAGAAGGGCCGCACAGCCCGGCAGACCCGCACACCTGATGCGAACCATACACACGGCTTCCCTGGGCCTCGGTCCCCTGCTCTGCCCTCACTGGCCACTGTGGCTCTGGGTAGAGGCAGCTCCCTGAGCCCCAACACCCACAGCCAGTCCCCTCCTTGCAGGTCTCAGCTGTGCTCTCTCTGCCTCCCTGACGCTTCTCATCATCCGCGTACCGTGTCCACTCTACCCCACAGCCCTTGCTACCGCCCACCCCACCACGGAGCCTAGCACACAGCAGGTGCCCAAGACGCCCCAGTGGGCGGGCATGCCAGGGTAGGGCTTGGAGTTCCAAGGGCCTCGTCCTGCATAACACCACAAACGCCACGGAGGCTGTGGAAGGGGTCCAGGTTTCAGGCCTGTACTCAGCTTCTCCTGGCCCCCGAGGCCAAGAACCTAGCAAGGGAGCGCAGCCGGAAGCAGGGTCCCAAAC